>NC_056732.1:1316175392-1316295392 GCF_019279795.1 Protopterus annectens
GGATGTTTTTGATTTGTTTATTGAATTATATTAAAATGCAATAAAGATTGTTTGCAAAAAAAAAATGCCTAATTACTTTGTTTTGCTATGAAAGGGGAGTGTTAAGTTCTCCTCCTGTCTGCAATAAAAACAGTAGAAAACAGTTCCACAGCTTTCTGTCATTTTTTTATACCAGCTGCTGTGTTCCTGACATTAGCAGGATTAATTGCCCATCTAAGATAGACGGCAGTACCTTACAGGCTGAACTACAGATTTAACTGTGTCTATGATATGTCATGTCAGAGATGAATTCTTCTGCAAACTATGTGAGAAGTTAAGCTTAAAAAATTAGGTGGGCTTTCCCTTCCTTTGATTCCAGTAGAAGTAAATAAAAGTTTTAAGAAGTGCAAGCAGGTGTCTGGTAGCTATACAATACTGAAACCATACTGTAGGGAGAAAATAACTCTAAATATTAAATTAAACTGTAGGAGTGGACAGAGTTTTCCTTTAACTGAGGTATTACTGCACATTAAGTAATGAGACAGAGAAGAAAGGAAAGCGAATATGTCATCATGCTCTCTAAACTACACATCCAGCTATCCATATCAATCACAATTTGACAGAATATTTAGTAAATATAAATGTGTAATTGCATTTCTTTTCTTCCCTTTAGTCTGCATCTCGCATATATACACATACAAACGCACACACATACACACACAAGCACACACGCACACACGCACGCACGCACGCACACACACACACACACACACACACACACACACACACACACACACACACACACACACACACACACACACACACACACACACTGGATAAATGATGCAATACAACATTAGTACTTTCTGAGCAGCTTCAGTACTTCAGTAGAGCTGATATGCTGATTTTTGATTCCTAGCTAAAGCATGGATTCTTTAGTGTTGTGCTTCTGCATTGTGTCCAAAGCTCTTAACCGCTGATATGCATTATGGTTCAGGATTATGTTCACAGACAGATCCATCAGTAGGAAACATAGGCAGTTGACTAGGGCCTGCTGCTTGTGATGAAGGTGGTGGTGCTGGAGGGGCTGCAACAGCATTTAATGTTTAATTAAACAAATGTAAAAAAATACAAAACAATTAAAAAAAAAAATGAACATTTCTTACTTAATGACGTAATATGTTACTGTGGTCTGTTCATGCATCACAATGTGTGAAATTTCATTTTAGGGCTACATAGTAATGCCTGGGATTTAGATATGAGAAATTCCTTTCTCATACATGTACTGGAACTATTTTTACTTCTTCTATCATTGGAACTATAACAAGCATTCCTTCTCAGCAGGCATTGGAACTCATTTCATCCTAGCTAGGGATGGCAGGTTACTTAATTGACTTGCTCAGGTTTAAACACTGCACCTTAACTACAGAAGACAAGAGCCTTAATTGTCTACACAAACTACCAGACTGCTCACTTTGTCATTGTATTTTATTGGTTCACACATTTTGTTTCACTGCTTAATGGAAAAAAATCTTCAAAACAACAGGGGTGCATTTTCAAAGAATATGAGTTTCAGTGCATTTTCAAGGAATTTGAGCTTCAAGGGGAAATAAGTTTACTGCTGCTTATGCTAAGTCTATTTTCAATGTGCAACTGTTTTGTTTAGCAAATGTCTGTCAGTGTTGGTGCTCAAGAGTTTCAAAGTAGTGTTAGTAGCACAACACTTTGCATATTTGCCTTAGGTGCAGGAGGCTGTGGGTTCTACTCTCACACCATGTAAATGATTATTGATACTGGAAGGCCATTTAAGATTGGGGTGTATTGCACTCCTCAGTATGTCATCCTTTGGATGACCTGTCTGAATTAATGGTAGGTGCTGTGAGATCTTTAAGATCCACCTGAGTTATTGAAAAGAATAGTGGGAAGTTCCCCAGGGCACTGGCCAAATTTCCCCTAGTAGTATAAATACCACCAAGGTCTTCACTGAAAAGATGCTACTAGCCTAGTGGGACTAACCTGGTCAACACAGGATATTTAAATAAAATGTTTTAAATTAAATCCATATCTCTGCCTTCATTTCAAAAGTATGCACACTGACAATTTTGAGCAGCATTTATGGTAATTGGGTGAGACAGACAAGTAATGGGACAACAAAATGGCTGCATGGGGGAGCCCTTGGTCTAGTCCCTTGCCTAGGACCCCATTTGAAGCATGATCCGTATGAGTATGTCGATGCACATTACCTTCTTTCTCTCTCTTTCTCTCTTTTGTTTTGAGTAATTTTTTTGTATCATGGTGTTATGCAATATGTCTGATAAACAAGAGGAAGAAAAGATGACAAGGAACTTGGAAGCTTAGAAATACTTGTCTAAAGCATGATGCCATAAAAAAAAATAGTGCATATGACAGACACCCCCAAACCATAAGTAAGTACACAAGTAGAAGGAAAATTAGTAGCAAAAACAAAGAGCATAAATGGCTGTAGTAGCTGTACTGGATGAATGTAAGCAGAAAATATAAGAAATTATATAGACTGGGGAAATATTAGGATGCATATGAAAGTGGTATCTATTTATTTATTTATTTTATTTATTTATTTAAATTTGTTGACCTGGAGTGTCCGACTGGACGTAGGTCCATTTTCAGCAAAGGCCCGGGGAGAAAAGCTCCACAGTTAAAATAAACAGACAGTATTTACATTGGATTACATAGTGATTAACAATTTACATAGCAATTACTTACAACACTACTATCTACTATTAATACTAATATTATGAGCATGAATGATGTTGATTTATAACAACTAATGCTATTTATTTGAATTTCAGAATGCTATTGTTTTTGTATATCATAATCTCAGAACTCTTAAGCATAAAATGTCGTTGTGAGTGAAAGGAGATACTGCCAACACAGCTATCTTGAATTTTGTAAGTAATTATATGTCATTGGTGAATATCAAATTGATTTATACAAGATGGTTGTGTTACAAATGTGTTAGAAATGTATGTCATGTGTATATCAAACTGCTCTGTACAGATGTTTGTGTTGTGCACTGTTTAAAATGTATACACGGTGTGCCCTACTGGAAGAGAACAGAATGTACATGCACTATTGTAACTGTTTAAATGTATATATTTTAACAGTGGAAACTGGGATACAGGACATTAACCTCAGTCTAGTAGGAAGCAATAAAGAGGCTACCTCTCAAGTTTTCAATGCAGCTAGAGACACAGAGTCTGTGCTGGGAAGCTTTCTGTATTGTCCTTGGAGTAAACTAATTGCTACTTTTGAAGCATGAAGAAATACAATTGTTTTATGACTGGCAGCATCTGCCAAATATTTGAGGAAAAGTCCTTGTCTGTATATTTTTACAGGTACATGCTAAATGATGCCAGCTTCTAGTAATGGGGGGGGGTGAGGTTGGCCTGTGAACTAGAATTCAGATGACCAGAAATTGTGTCATTCTGCAAGCTATCCCAGGAGTAATATTTTAGATATTAATTTGAGAAGTGCCTTACTGAGACAGAGCATTCTGCATTATGTCTTGGACCTAGATCCATTCATCACATCTGCCTTGCTCTAATGAATTAAGTTTCTAAGGAACAGTATAACTTTGTTAGATACAGAAAGGAATATAGTAAAGCTTAGTTTAGATATTTTTCTGTATTTATTTGAGACTGACTTTCACTGTTGTTTTAACTATTTTATGTGGTTCTGAACTCTGATGTCACTGTGAATATATATTTAATATTGTCTTGTTCTTTTATATATTACACAGTAAAACTGGACACCCTTTGTTAAGGGACCTAAAGTAGCTGATAAGTGGTACTGGTGGCAGGGTTAACTATCTTATAGTTTAGGCAGAAGGCAGCATAGCTAGTAAACCTGTGCCAGCCTTTCACAGGTGTGTGTGTATGTGTGTGTGTGTGTGTGTGTGTGTGTGTGTGTGTGTGTGTGTGTGTGTGTGTGTGTAAAACAAATCTCCAAGAGTGTGTGTGTCAGCTACTTGGACATGAACACAAAGCACTGGTTGGACACCCACAGTGTTGGAGGATTTGACTTGGAACCCTGGCTAAAGACTCAACTCTATAGCTCTGCTAGTGGGTAGTCTTACTAGGGATCTGGAGAAAGAGGGAGAAACCAGCCTGGACTGAATGTGGTCTCTGTGTGCTCTTAAGGTAAATTGCACTTGATGCAAAGAGCTGTATTTGGAAACACTGCGTGTGTATCTGTTATCCTCTCAGTCAACATCCCCCACTGTTGTCAGTGGTGAGGATTGAGGCTACTTGATTATTGGTCCAGTGGAAGGTTGTCACATTTGGCTGACAGTGGTGGGATCACCATATCACTTATTGAGATTCAGTGGTGTGGATATTGAATGCCTGTAGCCTGTAAACAGTGGTCACTAAAGAAGGTGTTTGTACTCTCAAGCAGCCACATGGTAGACACTCAGAGTTTCATATCACAACAGTTTTATTTAATTTTTGTTAGCTTAGTTAGTCAGGGAGAGCAGGTAAGGATGTCAGCAGAGGATTATGGCAAGCTGGCAAGGACCCAGTTGGCTGAGATGTGCTGTGCCAAAGGACTGGTACATGCCAACCTGACTAAAGTGGAAATCATTGCAGCCATAGCCACAGCTGCATTACAGACCAGCAACCAGGAGGACAACTAGACTGGCCTTAAGGACTCACAGAAAATGGACAGTTCAACTTTGCCTCAGAGAACTTAAAAATCCATGTGGAGTTAAAGAAACTTGAACTGGAGGCCAAACGTTTGGAGCTAGAAACAGCAGAAAGACTGCAGCAGGAGAAACAAATGGAATTAGAATCAGCAGAGACACTGAGATGTCTGGAAGCTGAAGAAAATGAGAGGCAGAGGCAACATGAAAAGGAGATGCTGACTCTTTGTCAGGGTTATAGAGGTAATGGGGAAGGGAATAATCAAACCCCAGAAGCAATAAAGGTCAGTAAATGTCTTCCTTAATTTTCAGAGGATAATAATTTTGATAGTTTTATTCATATGTTTGAAATGGTATGTTTGAAATGGTATGTAAACAGTATAATGTTGACCAAGGACTCTTGAGTATGGATTCTGATTACCTTACTCCATGTTAAAGCTGTAACTGCTGTTTCTAAATTGTCTGATAATGATTGCTTAAATTATAATACAGTTGAAAATCATTTATTAGAGTGTTTTAAGTTAACACCTGAAGCTTATAGAAAATGTTTTGTGAGAACAGAAGCAAGGCAGATGAAACTGTGTGCGATTATGTTGCAGAGTTAAGCACGTATTTTCATAGGTGGGTTTACATTAAAATCAAGATATAGTCATCAAGCTGTCTGATAAAGACGGTGCTATTGTGATACTTGACGCCAAATGGTTTTACAATTCAATGTTACATATGTTGCAAGATAAGAAGACATATCAGAAAATAAACAAATTGGAATTAAATACAATTTTAACCCGATTGAAAGAAGATTTGAATGATTTGGTAATGCAAGGACGAGAAAGCCAGGAACTATATGAATTTTTTGAGACACCACACCCCACTATACCGTCTATCAGCGGATTGCCAAAAATTCAAAAGGACATTTCCAATCCTCCCTTGCATCCCATCATTTCTGGTCGAGGATGGGTCACAAAACCTTTATCAATATATGTGGAGAAACAACTAAAATTTTACTAGCAGCAGTACCAACAGTTCTCAAAGATACCAGCATGTTGCTGGGTCAACTGAGTATGGCTAGAAATAGGTTTAAAGAATGTTGTAATGTTTTACTTGTAAATCTGGATATTTGCAGTTACCTCCATTCCCAATGAGTATGGTATAGAGTCTGTGAGAAATTTTATTAGAAGAACTACACAGAATTTGGACACAGAACTTGTTTGCATGCTGCTTGAGATTATATTGGAAACTATCTTTTATTATGGAAAGAACTACTACTGGCAATGCTGGGGAGTAGCCATGGGAACACCATGCGCTAATAGTTACTCTAACCTAGTGTTAGCAGAGTGGCAAAGAGAAAAAGTTCTTAAAGATTCTAATCCCTGGTTTGAGAATGTAGTCTACTATGCTTGTTTTGTGGATGATGTTTTTCTTATTTGGAATGGACAAAAAGAACAATCACAGTCCTTTGTAGCATATTTGAATGGGACTACCACTTTCTTGAAATTTACTGTTCAATCTTCGGATACTAGTATAGATTTTTTTGGATGTGACTATATTTTTAGATCAAGAAAAGGAGATTGGCACTAGGAAACATAGAAAAGAGATGTGGAAAAAACATTATTTACACAAATGTAGTATGCATTCCAAGCATATTTCGAGGAACATTATGGAGAAGGAAATTACCAGAATCAAAGCTCTGTACACGTGAATCTGACTATGAAAGAGAGGTTTTATGTCTACAAAATAATTTAATGGAAAGAGGCTATACTACTTATGATGTTACACTGAAAACTGATACATTAGTAAATCTAAGGAAAAACAAAGGAGCTCCATATTTAGGAACATCATTCCTAGAAACAGCAGGGATTCTTCTAGTTATAAATATGATAGAGTGAATTTCAATCTAACATACACCAATGGTTCCTATCAAGTATGTGAGATCATAAAAAAATACTGGCCAGTCCTGACAAAAGATGATAAGATACGGGAGATCATGGGTGAAACACCTAGATTCACTTTCAAAAATAAGAAGAATCTCAAACGCCTACTTTGTATGAAGGATGGTGTGATGAACATAAATAGAACAAGAAAAGTGACTTCTCATTGTGGTAGATGTTTGCCTTGCAGCAGTATTGATACTGGCAATCTGTTTAAACATCTTTTTAGTGGGACTGAGTACTGGTTTTCATGTCAGGCTGATTGTAATACCCAACATGTTGTGTAATCTGGCTACCTGGTCAGATGGTCCTGCATACTATGTAGGTAAAACTGACCAGTTGTTCAAAAATAGGGTTTTGAGACATCTTCAAGACATTCATAATAAAGACTCTAAAATTTCCCTTGCTTGTTACATCATGCAATTTCCTTCTCACCGGTTCTACTTCAAAGTAATAGAGGATACTTTCTTGCTATGAAGCAAGGAGACATCACCAATGATATGGAGTGGAATGAGATAAAATGGACTATTAATTTAAGAGCAGATAGGCAGCCAGGTTTAAATGCAGTTGTTCCACTATGACCCATTTTAAAGAATAGGAGGCCTACTATTGGATGTTAAGAAGGAGTGTCCGTTGTTGACTATCCTCACTGGCTCGTAGCCGATAGGACAATGAAAAAGGCGATGGCCTTGAATTAATCCCCTGATTGGTTTTAAGTAGTTTTTATTGAGCATTTCCCCATCTTACTACACAACCTGTAGGAGGATATTTCAAAAAGTGCTTATCGTATTAAATCAAGGGGACTTTTATCTCAATTTTATTTGTTCTATGTTTTAATAAATAATTAAGTCATTCATGGTGGTGTTGGTGTTCTCATCTATCATTTTCGTTCTTCAATACACCTTTGGCAGCTACAAGATATTTTTTATTTCATTTATATCTAGCAAGCAGGGCATCACTGCACAGGAAAGGGATACACAGTGCTGCACATGGGTCTAAGGGAACCCATGGTGGGCAGTCTAAACTGCCCAAACAGAGTCTGCCAGTAACAGAAGTCAGTAGTTCAGGTACACAGCCAGGAACAAGGGTTAAATGTTTTAAATGTAACCAGTGGGGCCATGTAGCATATAGATGTCCATGGAGGCAAGCTGGGGGACAAAAAGTGGGGGAGCCAGCAAAAGGGAATAACAGAATGCCAGAGGTAAGTTTTCTGGAAACAATAAGGGTAGCAAACTACCACAAGAGGTTATAGCCTATTTCAGTAGATGAGAAACAAGCCACTGCTAAGACATACAGCCTCTGATCTAACCATTGTGAAGCCTGCAATGGCTAAAGAGGAGCACTACTTGCTTGGGCAGTCTACTTCAGTCAGAGCTTTAGGAGAGATACCATTCCCAATACCTTTGGCTAGGGTTCACCTTGACTGGGAGGGTGGAAAAGGAAGCAAGCAAGTAGATGTGTCTGAGGATATCGCTTCAGATGTCCTGATAGGGAATTAATTTGATAATGCAGTATATTGTGTGCATGCAGTTATATGCAGTCAAGCTTGGAGAGAGGCATGCAGGTCTGGCAGTCTGGGGGGGGGGGGCCCAGAAAGACCGCACAGTTGAAGCCTGCACTGGTGAGATGGTTACTTCAGAGAGGGAGCTACCCTGTAGCAGTGAGACTGAAAGAGAGCCACAGCCGCTAGTGGGTACTGATGCTCCCTTGGATAGAGTGACTGCAAGGGCAGAGGTGAGTAGTAGTACCCTGGCTGACAGTGAGGCACTGCTGTCGCAGGATACCAGACTTCCTGTGGAAGGGGAGCTGGGAAGGGTTACAAAGAGAGAGTTGAGACAGACTCAGCTCTCAGACCCTACATTACAAGGCTTGAGGGAGGTAGCCACGGAGGTGCCTGATTCTCAAGGAAAAAGGGAAATCTGTATACTGGGACAAGGGGTTACTCTAGAGAGATTGTATCCCTGTGGGAGGGCTAATAGCAGTTGGTATTGCCCAGAGTCTACCATCTGGCAGTTCTAGCCAAAGCCCATGACATTCCCTTTGCAGGTCATATGGGCATAAAGCATACCAAGAGATTTGTTATGCAGAAGTTTTATTGGCCTGAGATTTCCAGGGATGTAACAGGGTACTGCAGGACCTGTGAGCAGTGCCAAAAAGTAGGCAAGGCAAAAGACAAGGTGAGAGCTCCTTTGATGCCCTTGCCTGTGATTGAGGAGCCATTTCAGAGGGTAGCTATGGATATTGTGGGGCCTCTGATTACCCCAAGTTCCACAGGGAAGAAATATACTCTAGTGGTGGTAGATTATGCTACCAGCTACCCTGAGGTGGTGGCTTTGCTACAGATTTTCAGCAGGGTAGGTTTCCTACAATAAGAACTGACTCATACAGGTGTCAATTTCATGTCAGACCTGCTAGCTTGTCTGTGGAAGCACTGTGGGCTGAATCACCTAAAGACGACCCCCTAGCATCCCTAGACTAATGGCCTGGTGGAGAGGTTAAATTCTACACTAAAGACCATACTATGTGCATTTGCAGACCAGCTTAAGAGGGAGTGGGACAAATATTTGCCCCATCTGTTGTTTGCTTACAGAGAGATGCCCCACGAATTCACAGGTTTTTCACCCTTTGAGTTGCTGTATGGGCATAGGGTGAGGGGACATCTAGATTTGATTTGCGATAAGTGGCAGCGTAAGTGTGAATCCCACAAGGTCTGTTGTGGCATATGTCCTTAACCTCAGGACAAGGCTCAGGGAACTAATTAGTTTGGCCCAGGAAAACCTGGCAGAAGCCCAACAGCAGAAAAAGGTCTGGTATAACAGGAATGCTCGAGCTAGAGAGTATGCTGTGGGGAAGCAGGTTATGGTTCTCATTCCTGTCAGACACAACAAGCTGCAGGCAGTTTGGGAGGGACCCTTCAAAGTGGTAGAGAAGATCAGTGCTGTTAACTACATGTTAAAATTACTAGGCAGGAGGCAGGGGCACAAACTGTACCATGTTAACACAATGAAACCTTACCATGATAGGGAGTCTCTTGTGCTAAGTATTTGCAATAGAAGGTAGAAGGAGTCTGAAGGGGATCTATTGCTACAGGGAGCCAGCCAGCATAAACCCAATATGGTGGAGCCTAGGGTTGCAGGCATATGATATGACAGCACAGCACTGTACTGGGGTCAGTAATGCCAAGGCAGCTGGAATCTCAAGACAGGTTATGGGGTAATGTGTTCCCAGATAGGCCCATTCCTCTCAAGCAACATTTCTCAAGCATCACTTGAAAAACTAGCTTGAGTCTTTGAAGGGGGGGGGATGTGTGACAAAAGGAGATACTGCCAGCACAGCTAGCTGGAATTTTGTAAATAATTATATGTCACTGGTGAATATAGAAATGATTTATGCAAGATGCTTGTGTTACAAATGTATTAGAAATGTATGTCATGTGTATATCAAACTGCTCTATACATGTGTGTTGTGCTGAAAAGGTATTAGTAAAAGTGCTGTGTTTAAAATGTATCCACAGTATGCCCTACTGGAAGAGAACAGAAATGTACATGCACTATTGTAACTGTTTAAATGTATATATTTTAACAGTGGAAACTGGGATACAGGAGATTAACCTTAGTCTAGTTAACTTTAGAAAAATATCTGAAAGAAAAGTACTTTATAGGATGCAATAAAGAGGCTACCTCTCAAGTTTTCAATGCAGCTAGAGACACAGAGTCTGTGTTGGGAAGCTTTCTGTATTGCCCTTGGAGTGAACTAATTGTCACTTTTGAAGCATGAAGGAATACAATTGTTTTATGACTTTCAGCAGCTGCCAAAGATCTGAGGAAAAGCGCTTGCTGTATATTTTACAGGTAGATCCTAAATGCTGCCAGCTTCTAGCAATGGGGGTTTGGCCTGGGAACTAGAAGTCACATGACCAGAAGTGATGTCATGCTGCAAGCTATCCCAGCAATAATAATTTAGATATTAATTTGAGAAGTCTTTTAGTGAGACAGAGCATTCTGCATTATGTCTTGGACCTGGCAAGAACAAGATCCATTCACCACATCTGCCTTGCTCTAATGAAGAAGGTTTTTAGGGCACAGTATAACTATCATATATACAATCAGGAATATAGTAAAGCTTAATTTAGATAATTTCTTTATTTATTTGATACTGTCCTTCAGTGTTGTTTTAAATACTTCCTGTGGTTTTGAACTCCGCTATCACTGTGAATATAAATATTTAGTATTGTCTTGTTCTTTTCTTATTTATTATTAAATATATTTATACCTTTCATTGTGGCTGATCTCTGTAGAGATATTTAAGTTTTGAGAGTACTTGCATATTTATTTGGTGACACTATGTGGGCAACTCCTATTAGCCTTGTTCTTGGTCAGACTACCATTTGTGTTAATATTACTATTGCACAGTAAAATTAGACATCCTTTGTTATGGGCCCTAAAGTAGCAGCAGTAACTACCTTATAGTCTAGGCAGAAGGTGGCATAGCTAGTAAACCTGTGCCAGCTTTTCCCAGGTGTGTGTTTGTGTTTTGTGTGTGTGTGTGTGTGTGTGTGTGTGTGTGTGTGTGTGTGTGTGTGTGTGTGTGTGTGTGTGTGTGTAAAACAAATTTCCAAGAGTGTGTGTGTCAGCTACTTGGGCAGGGACACAAAGCACTGGTTGGAGACACACAGTGTTGGAGGACTTAGCTTTGAACCCTGGCTAAGGACTCAACTTTATAGCTGTGCCAATGGGGACTCTTACTGAGGATCTGGAGAAATAGGAAAAAAAAGCAGCTTTGAACTGACTCTGGTCTCTCTGAGTGCTCTTAAGGGAAATTGCACTTGATGCAGAGAGCTGCATCTGGAAATGCTGTGTGTGTACCATGTCATCCTTTCATTGAACATCCCCCACTGTTGCCAGTGGTGAGGATTCAAGCTCTTTGATTACTGGTCCAGTGGAGGGGTGTCACAGTCTTAATTACCAAAGGTACACATAGAATAGATAGAAAAGTTTTAGACTCACCTTTAGGCTTGGGCTGGTATTTGTATACAAAGGCATGGCAATGCAACTTGCTGTGCAGATGAGCCAAATCCTGCTACTCAGCTCCACTAATTAGGGATTCATAGGCACACTTCAACTAGGTCAACATCTCACTCATTTAGAATGTGCACACCTTAACTGGTCAGCTGCAACATCATGCAGTGCTCAGCTGAGTGTTTTACTGATCTGCACTATTAAGTAGTGTACTGTTAAGTAGTGTAGGCATCTAGCAGACCACTCACAGACATGTACTTCCCCACCACCACCATTCACAGACAAACTGACACAGACGCACACACAGAAAAAGACACAGACACACACATGCACTTGCTCATGCTCACACACACAAACATTTATGTGTGTGCGCTCATACACACACACACACACACACACACACACACACACACACAGAAAAAGACACAGATACCACATGCATTTGCTCACACTCACACACAAGCACTTACATGTGTGATGGGCACACATCCATACACACACACACACACACACACACACACAAACTTTACATACTGCTATTAGACATACCCACTATACATTGCAGCTCATCTCTACCAAGGCACTCTGACTGATAGGAGTGACTACACACACAGTCATATACCCTGGACATATACTCAGAAACTCACAAAGACATACATACACACATCCATTGCCTACTTTGTAATAACAGTCTCTCCATTCATATCAGGCACAGGCCACATCAGGCAACACTCATCCATCACACACAAACACTCCGCACACACATAATTACAATAAACATTAACACACATACACTGACAGACATATGTGAATTTGCACACACACATACACACACACACACACACACACACACACACACACACACACACACACACACACACACACACACGCACACACACACACACACACACACCATGCTTCTGAATGTCTTAGTAAAAGAATTTTTGATGAAGCCAAAAATGGGGAGGGGATCAAAGGTCAAAAGTAGGGACAGATTTTAAATATTACTTTTATAAATTTAGGAAGTTGCTAAACTAACAAATTTTACATTAACTTGTATTTTTTGAAGAGTATGAAGTCTGAAACTCAAATATCTGTTATTATTTAGTGATATGAATAGTCAGTTATTTGCCAGAAAACTACAAATATGTTATGAGGGACAGGGAAAAAGTACAAGACACAAATATGGACATCCTGCAAAATTCTGGACAGCTGTAAGATATAATAACAAACACACACACACATTCAAAATCAGACATGCACTCACATATAATCCACTAGTTACCTGGATCAGCATTTTCCATGTGTAGATTTCTTCCCATTAATATGCATAGGTGCATGCAGCTGAATTGCAACATGCACTTACGCATTTTCTACATTTCTCTGGAGGGTAATTTGTATAGTATGCATATTTATAACTTCTGTACTGTACACACTTCTTAACTGCGGTGGTGGTGCTGCGGTAGCATTGTCGCCTCACAGTAAGACGTTGTCCTGTTTGATTCTCAGCTAAAGCGTCTTCTGTGTGGAGACATGCGTGAATGGGCGTACCTTCGTTGAAGGTTGTGCGTCAGGGCTGGCAACTCGGTACGTAAAAATCTACTGCCAATCATTAGCGGACCGAGTTCCGCTGTGGCGACCCCTAATGGGGAAAAGCCAAAAGTTACAACAACTGTACACACTTCTTAAATGACAAGGTCCACTGGGCTGTTAAACAGTGTCATCAGCATAGGGTCCACCCACCTGACTAGAGCATTTACATGTAGCACTAAAATGCTTGTGGCTCACTAGTGCTTATGAGTGAATCAGGACAGCTCAGCCTAGTAAACAAAGTACCTCCCACAGCTTTGAATACTAGCCAATCTGTATAGGAGTTCCACTGTCACATTTATAATGCCTCCTACTGTCTTAGCACCAACCCCACTACTGAAGGAGATTATATAGTGCAATGTTAAACTCTTACCTATGTTTTTATTTTTCCCCCATCCTTTTTTTCTCTTTTATCTCTTTTTTCACTGCAATATTAATCATCAATGCAATTATAACCAAAAAAAAATGGTGGTTGTAGTGCCCAAAATCGAAAACTAATAAACCTTATGAAGGCACCAGAGACCAGCAGATCCAACAAGAAAAACACTTTATTCCAAGCCACAAATGAACCCACAGCACATAACACAAGTGGAATGACGTTATAAAACCTGTTTCCCTACATTTTTGTCTAAATAAACTTCATCAGATAGGCACATTCTTTACATGTGGTCGCTTAAATACATTCCCTTGTTTAATTTAACCAATAAAATGCACCCTTCAATTAATGACCGAAGTACAATGTATTTAAATAAATAAAATACATAAAACCTGTCATTTGATATTGTAAAATATATAAAATATGTAAGGTTTATAACTTATTAAATATATGTGAATATTTCCTGCCCATAGTATGAAATTCATTAAAATATTTTCCATTAAAAGGTCTTAATAACACAAATAAAAGTTGTAAAAGTGAATAGGTCTAAGAACCAAAAGAAATTAAATGGTCCCATCTAGTGGACAATTCATGAATAAAAACAGGCTGATTAAAATGTGCAGTTTTTAAAACATAAACTGCATATAAAATTACACATAACATCTAAAATTCCATAAAATCGTGAATAAATACTGTAGTTTACAATTTAGCAGATCTAAGCTTTAAAACTGGTTTTAGGGATACCATGTCAGTTAGCCCTGGGTGATTACTAGCATCCAAAACCAGTTGCCAGTATAGCTACCTATACTCGAGCCGGGTCTCCCAGGGTCCACCCCTAGGATCTATAGGTACTACTTCTATTACAAAAAATTGATATTCAGCATTTTTACATACTTGGTAGTGTTTAAACAGGGCGTTATAAGCATTTTTCCTTCTTATATCATATCCATGCTCATACATCCTTTGTTTCAACTTTCTTTCTGTCTTGCCTACACAGAAGGAGTCACATGCACCACTTAAAGCAATATACATCACACCTGTGGTATTACAGTTTGCAAAACCTTTTGTCACAATATGTTTGTTTCTACGTTTTAAATGTAAAGCATCCCCCATTCTGATGTTGCTACATTGAGGGCAATTGCCACACTTTTGTGTTCCTCTTTTATTGCTGGAAATAAATCCCAATATTCTGGTGATGTGAGCATCCTTCTAAGATATTTTTAATATTCCGCCCTTTTTTATAAACACATTTGAATGGTTTATCAAATATAAAATCTAGATCTGAAAGCCTAGCAAACCTATTCCACTCATTATTAATAATTCTCTTTACCAAATTGCTTTCCCCATCAAATGTAATGACCAGGGCTGATTGATATGTATCCCTGTTGTCTCCAACCTTCTTATTAAAAGGAGTCACATCCATAGAAGAAGGTGCTCTGCCCAAGATTGGAGCAAATCTAGAAACCCTAGCTTCAGTAACTTCTATCAAAACCTCTGACAACAAATCACAGGGGTAGCCTCTGGCTTTAAATATTTCCAAAATAAATTCACACTCTGTCTGAAAATCCTGATCATCAGAGGTCGTTCTACTGTCCTGCACCAACTGACCTTTAATTACCCCTCTTTTCTGGTGAGGGGGGTGTGCGCTAGTGTAATGTAAATAAGAACTGGAAAACATTTGTTTCCTGTGTATTCTAGATTTAAAACCTTCATCAACCCTCTGTATGTTAACATCTAAATAATTCAGCTCAGTATTGTTTATTTGGTACGTAAATTGTAAAACATCAGTAGTATTGGTGATGAATGCAAAAAATTCTAAAAATTTATTTTCCGTATTATTCCAGAATAAGCAAATATCATCTAGGAAATGCCCATAAAAATTCCAGTAATTCTTGAAGTCTGAAGTGAATATAAATTTATTCTCCCAGTGCAAAAGAATTATATTTGTGCAAGTTGGGGCTCATTGTGCCCCCATAGCTACTCCCGTCAATTGTTTTTAATATTCACCCTGGAAGTATATGAAATTGTTCTTCAAGACTAGATCCATTAAAACTAGAAAGCTGTGGAACACATTAAAAGGAATGACATTGATGTTAGCTAAAAATTTTTCAAACCATGGTAAACCCACTTCGTGTAGGATACATAAATCCACTACATTCAAAGTAATGAAACTCTGTGTATTAACTTGCTTAGTATTGTCTATTCATCTTAAAAACTCCCAGGAATACTTAAGCAGGTTTTTATTGTTCAACACTAAATTTTTTAGTTTTAAATCTATGTATTTGGCTAAAGGTGCAGTTACTGATCCTTCGGCCAAAACAATAGGCCTGAGAGGTGGATCTGAGGTGTTTTTGTGCACCTTATGTATACCAAAAATAGAGGGAACTGTGGGTTGGTCGACCTTTAAAAAATTGTGTGTCTCCAAATCAATGAGCCCCTCTAAAAGCAAATCATTGAAACACATGGATACTTTTTTATAAGCGATGTTCACTTCGTTTAAAGACACTCTAGCATAAGTATCTTCATCACTAAGTATCTCAAACATTTTTCCCTCATATACGATATGATCCATTAAAACCACACCCCCACCCTTGTCGGGGTTTTTATTGTCTTTAGATGCTTGTAAAATGTCATACTCTTCCCTTGTAAGATTTGGGGTTACTTTATTGAACCTAAGCTGTTCCCTTAACTCTTTTTCCACCACTAATTCAAAATGTCTAAGCTGGGGGTGTAGAGGTGGATTAAAAGAACTTCTCTTTACTAAAAACATATATGTATTCCTTTTCACCTGTCTATTAAAATATTTCTAAATTCTTCTGTCTAATAAATAATTTAAAATCAATTAATAAATTCACAATATTTGCTTTAACCCTGGATATAAAAGTAAAACCTTTTTAAAATAAGTTAAAATGTTCTTTAGTTATAACAATATTAGTGTAATTAAATATATTAAAACCATTATAACTAAAATACAGCCTTCTTGTGAAATTCCTTCCTGGGGTTCTATCTCCAATACATTCTGTCCAGTGGTGCCCACCCCTTCTGCATTTGGTTCCCAAACCTGTAATTCACAGCGTCCTTTTTCTTTAGTCTTTCTGACCTCCTCAGGGGTGGAAATTCTAAAGGGTCTTGGATATTTAAACTTTCTTGGTGTCCTTCATTGTTAGTATCAGTATATGGCCAGCTTCCTTCATTTTCTCCCCTAGAAAAATTATTGTAACTATGGTTTACCCTAAAAGCTTTTGGTTTGGGGTAATGAGTTTTGTGACTGTACTCATTTGTATCCCTTTCAATTTTCTTAAGTTTCCTATCTTGCACTTTTTTACATTTTATTTCAATCTTTTACAACATGTCAAAATATTTCTCTTTTTCAGTATCAATACTGAAAAGTAAATCAGTAACTATTTTGTTACTGGTATTTTCAATTTGATTAAAAACATTTTCCATCTCTAACTCATAGTTTCTTATAATGGCTCTCATTATGTCAGCACCACATCTATCCAGTGCCATAAGTAAATCCTGGTGAAGCTGTGTACCCTCCTTCACATTGTTAGGGTACTTACATACCCTTAAACCATTAGGCACAATGTTTAAATGCAAGAAATGTTTAAGGTAGGCATTGTCCATTTCCCTTGTTTTGTATTTATACAATAAATTATCTAAATTAAAAAGCGTAGTAGCATTCCCCATCCTTTTTTTCTCTTTTATCTCTTTTTTCACTGCAATATTAATCATTAATGCAATTATCCTTTATGCAATATGCTGTACCTTAGTTAAAGTATTATAATGTGCAATACCCCATGTCCTAGTTGTTGTTGTTTGTCTTTCTGCTTTTCCCGGTTAGGGGTCGCCACAGCGGAACTCTGGTCCACTAATGATTGGCAGTAGATTTTCACGAACGCCGAGGTGCCAACTCGACGTCCAACCTTCAATGAAGGCACACCCATTTTCGCATGTCTTTCGAATGCCCACCCAACCATGGGGAGGACATGCAGACTCCACACAGAAGGCACTCCCCGTACTCCAGCTGAGAAGTGCGCGTGGTAATTAATACAAAAGGCTCCCCCTTTTCATGTCACTATTATATGTGGTATCAAACTCATCTAATACTTAGGCTATGGTCAACAGTGTGCCTATGTCAGGCATTGCTGTTATATATATCTGGAGTAACATAAGTGAGTATAGTATCTATCATATCTAATTATGTAACATTTGTGTTTGGTCTATGTTGTGTCTGTGTTTATCTGTGCAGCTGTAACATAAGCAATTTCCTGCAGGATCAATAAAGTATTTTTGATTCTGATTACTTATACACAATGGAGTTATCATATATCAAATAAAATGCACTGATATCAAAAAAATCATATTGCTTCAGAAGCTATAGCCAGCTCTAAATAAGAACTCAAATTCATAGACGGTTAAGGAAAAATGTTAAAATTAAAGAACCTAAATGATGGCAAGGAATAAACAATCATTTTGGTTGATGAGAGGACATAAAATAAAATAAGTTGCTAATTACAGAAATTTGGACAACGCTACTGATAAAAATGAGTTCAGATGGCTATATAAATTATATGCTTAGCATAACTAATAAGACAATGGGTATTATACTGAAATTTTGAGCTCAAAAAACAATGCACAGATTCATAATGATTCATCTCATCTGGTCTCATTATGTTGAGAACCCACTTGTTTTATATCAGAACAAATTAAGTTATAGCATAAACAATGCTGAAGTTATACCTCCTGGCAATAATAGTATCCATAATGACCGTATAAAGAGGAAAGGTGGTAGTATTGCTTTAATATTTCCCAACACCTATTACATTTCCCCTTATAACAAACCAACACCAGAATTCAGTTCAGTAGAGCTTCTTATTGCTTTCCTCAAAATAAACAATTATAAGCAAATATGTATTACTGTCCTTTACATCCCTCCTGGTGACAATATACCTATACTAGAAGATATCCTACATTGGATATCCATAACATTTCCACAAGAAAAAATATTGCTAGGTGATGTGAATGTCAGTTGGTCAGAATAAACTCTAATTCCCCTACATCTAGCATGAATTCATATGGTTTCACACAACTAATTAATATCCCCACATATTATAGCAACACATCAAATTCCCAATTAGACAGAATCCTAATATCAGACCCTAGCAAATACTCCACCACAGATAAAATGCCAGACTCCATCAGTGATCATCTCCCAATCTATATGACCATAAATCTCACACATTCAGTTAAACAGCATATTTATAAAATAACGTGTAACCTTTCCAAGTTTAACCAGAAATGTTCATTATTACACTATCAGCTATTAACTGGAACTTCTTAAAAATCTTCCCCTTATATGATGCTGTAAACAAATTCAATAAACCTTTTATAAATATCCTAAATACCCTTGCACCTCCTAGAATGAAGAGACTAAATACAAATAATGCAATTTGGCTATTCAAAAATTAGAATGCTAATGAATGATAGAGAAAAAGCATGAAATGAAAGACAAAAATATAAAACGCCTCAATATCTTGAAAACTTAAGAACTTTTCACAATCATACTAAAAAGCAAATAAATAAAGACAAAAACTACACTATAATAACTTTCAGAATAATACTAAACACAACCCTAAAAAATGTTGGGCATCCATTAAAGAAATCTTACATCCCAAAAATTCAGCCCAAACCCTTTTCCTGATAACTCACCAATTGAAACTGCAATATAGTTCAACTCTTACTTTATAGATAGTATATTATCTCTAAACAAGGATTCCTCAACATATTATCCCAGCCCAGCCCTACCCGACACCCACATATCACAACATCCTCTTTTACCTTCAAACCTGTGCCCACATCCTACATAATACTATTCTTAAACAAACTTAAACCATGGTCTTCTTCAACTATTGAACTTCCAAGTGAGTACCTAAGACTAGCAGCTAATAGTATTGCCTATACTGTCTCAATCCTTACAAACAGGTTAATCCAGGAATCTCACCCCCCCCCCCCCGGAAAAAGTCACACATTATCCCTCTGCACAATGGAGGAAATTCAACAGACATTAATAACTTTAGACCTTTAGCAATCTTATTTTCCCTCACCAAAATACTTGAAAAATGTATTCAAAAACAATTGTTAGACTATCTCCTGCAGAATAAACTCCTATCCCCTACACAACATGGCTTCCATCCTTCCCATAGTACTAGCATTGCCTTTCTAATGTATATAGATACTGTCAATAAAGCTAGAGATAACAGCAAACTAGTTTCTTCCATATAGACTTGGCTAAAATCTTCGACATAATTTGTCACAGCAAACATTTACTTCAAATATTCCCACTAGGTCTCTCAGCCCATTCTTCTGTGGTTCAAAAGCTACCTGTCCAATAGGTATCAGTCAGTAAAATGGCACTCCATGCTCTCTCCTTACCTCACAGTCACGTCACCACTGGTGTACCACAAGGCTCTATCTTTGGTCCCCCCCCTCTCTGACATTTTCACCAACACTCTTTATGTATCCACACAACAGGTCACCCTAATACTATACACAGATGATTCCACTCTCATTTGAACATCTGACAAAATGGTACACCTCAAAAAAAATTACTCAGGAAGCTTTAATTTGCGCTGAAACATGGCTTTATAACTCAAAACTGATGCTCAACCCAAAAAAGACCAGACTACAACTTTTTTCCCAAAGAAGCTGTTAACCTGGTCCACTATTTTCTATGCTATCTCAGTTTTCATCTTCTGATTTCCCCCATTTACTGTCATGACAACTGTCTTCTCTGTACTCATTTTCATGCCATTTGCCTTCGGTTTTGCATTACATTCATCTATCATTTGCTGAAGTTTCTGTTCAGTGTCTACTTGCAATGCCACATCATCTGCATAGAGCAGCTTTGTTGATCTGTTCCCTCCAACCTGTTTGCTAATGTATTCCATCACTAGTATGAGCAGCAGTGGGCTCAGAACTGAACTCTGATATATATCCACTCCAAATAGGAACCCTACTGTGAGTTTGAATACTGTTTGTACTTGAGTCATTGGGTCTTTGCACACAGCCTAAACTAATTTTACCAATATCTCTGTGACTTTAAACCAATACAGGACTGCCCAGATTGGCTTTCTTGGACCACCTCATATGTTTTCTCCAAATCTAGAAATGTTCAGTTGGACTCTTTTCTCATCTCTACCTTCTTCTGCACTATCTGTCTCACTGCAGACAGTTGATCTGCATCCTGATTGGAATCCAAACTGCTCACCTCTTATCTTATTTTCTAGTACTTTATTATCCGTTTATCAATCACCATCTCCAACATATTCATAAAGGAATTTGATACCTCTATACTCTATCTACTCACAGTTGTGAATGTCCCTTCTTCCCTTTATACTTAATATATTTAAATTAACAACATAATGGAAGAAAGGTCTTTAAGTCCCAACCAGTCTACTTTCTTTGAAAGCAGAACATGGAACCCTATTGATGCCCAACTGCAATAAGCCAAAAGGGACAAGTCATGCTGTGATGATGTGAAGTATTGCCAGCTAAGCCAGGAGAAGTAGGGCAGTGGAAGTGTAACATATGCCAGCATATCTAGCTGGAGTTTTGTAAAGAATTATATGTCATGTGTATATCAAACTGATTTGCACAGGTACTTGTGCTGAAAATGTATTTGTAAAGCTGCTTGTGTTAAAAATGTACCAATAGCAGGTTCTGCTGGACAGAAAAGAAATACACCTATATGTCAGACTGTATTGTAACTGTTGAAATGAATATGCTGTAACAAAGAATACTGGAAGAGAAGAGATTACTCTCAGTCCAGCTAACTTGGAAAAATAGTCTGAAATTAAATTACCTGGTTTAGGCCATAAAGATTGCATCTTACAGTTCTGACTGCAGCCAGAGATGAAATGTCAGTGAAAACCAGGACTAGGAATGCTGTTGAATCATCCTTAGAGGTGATCTAATTGCTACCCTGAAAGTGTGGAACTTTTGAAATGGTTTTATAGCTTCCAAATGCTATAACATATCTTAGTAAAGCACTGTCTGTGTGTATGGTAACACATATGTACTAAATTCTGGTTCAGGTTCTAGTAAAGGGGATAGTGAAGGAACCAGAGTCAGACGACCAGATGTATGTGATGTCATTCTGTAATACAGCACTGGAACTATGTTCTATTACTAGGTGAGACAGAAGTCTCAGAGCAGTCTGTTTTTTTGAAACCTGACCAAGAAGGAGCTTTAGTAAGTAACCAGGGAATAGCAATTGTTTAGATCAGTCAGGAAAATATAGTGAGATTGGGTAAGTACTGTTTTGCTGAATCTGTGTGAATCTATCCTTCTGTGTTATTTCTAATATTTCCTGGGATTGACACTTGGGTGTTTATTGTAAATAGATATTTAGTATTTTCATGTTCTTTTATTATTTATTATTAAATATATTTAAACTTTTCATTGAGGCTATTTCTTAGAGAATATTTTAACTATTGAGAATACTTATGTTTATTTGGCGACACTGTGGCCAATCCTGAAAGCCTTGCTGCATTGGTCAAACACTACCATTTGTATTAGCATTAATTTCACTCAGTATAATTGGGTACTCTTGTAAGGGCCTTACAGCAGCTGGATTTGGAGTGTTCTGATGCCAGTACCTGCCATATAGTCTGGGCAGAGTGGCCATAGCTAGCAAATCTGTGCAAGCCTTTCCCTGGTGTGTGTGTGTGTGTGTGTGTGTGTGTGTGTGTGTGTGTGTGTGTGTGTGTGTGTGTGTGTGTGTGTGTGTGTGTGTGTGTGCATGCGTGTGTGTGTGTGTGTGTGTGTGTGTGTGTGTGTGTGTGTGTGTGTGTAAATCAAATCTCAAAGAGTGCACGTGTCAGCTACTTGGAGCTGGGATACAGAGCACTGGTTTCACAGAGAAGGTGGCAGAGGACTTGGTTTGGAACACTCGGCAGAGGACTCAACTCTACAGCTATGCCAGTGGGGAGTCTTACTGGGGGCCTGGAGAGGGAGAGAGGGAAACTCAGTCCCCAGACTGAGTGTGTTCCCTGTGTAATCTTAAGGGAAAGTGTGCTTGGTGCAGAGAGTTGCATATGAAAATATTGCATGTTTCTAGTTTTGTTCCAAGTGAATGTCCCTCTCTAGTGTCAGTGATGAGGATTAAGACTCCTTGATTATTGGCTCAGAGCAGGGGCGTCACACATGCCACCACTGAAATAACCTTCAAAACTACCTATGCGCAAAGAAACATGTAATTCCACTGGGTGCAAGTGTCCCTTTCTAGGGGGCAAGCTTGGAGTAATGTCTGGTCAATGGCTTACTGAGAGTCACGCAGTAGGCAAATGGAAGTAGAAGGAATCAGACCATGTACCCCTAACAAAAGAAGTACATCATTATCAACCCAGAGCCTTAATCCACTTTGTTAACTGCCAGACATTCCTAGATGACTATTTTTTTGTTATTTGTATTACTTTTGTTACTGTACCCTTTGATTTTAGAAATATATACCCTGCTTCAACCAGATTTGTATTCAGAAAAATGAGTTGCTCAAGAATGAAATATTTGCCTACTCATACAGGCTTTTTCTATGAAACAATTTAATGGATCACTACAATAAAATTCTCTCTCCTCTATCACCACTAATGATGAAATCTGAAAATAACATTTGACTGAAGAACTTGTTCTTAAAATATTTTTTTTTTATCTTACTGTCCGGTATTTACTAATAAAAAGACTCTTTGGAATGCTTATAAAATCTCAAACCAGTGTAGTCTAGTTTCAAGAAACTCACTTAGTTAGCAGTAATCTGAAACTTTACAAGACTGGCTATTATCTTGTTTTACTGTTATTGCACTCTTCAGATAGAGTAGTCACACTTCTCTTTAAGAAATAAGCAGTCAGGAACCTGTCTCTGTGCAGTTGATGGATGAAGCCTTGAATACAAAACTCAGTTAACCTGTGGTCAGTTAGTAGCTCAGACACTGGAAGAGATATGCAGGGGAGTGTGGGAGTGAGTGGTCGGTATCTGTTCACCTATACGGAGGAGGTAGACAATCTGTCCTGCTGCAACTTCAATACCTACAAAGAGAGAGGTGTAAGAGATGCAGAAACATGGGCTGAAGACATGCTTTTCCCTGTCAGCATGCTTTTGTGCAGTAGCCTTTATCAAGTGTGGGTGGAAACATGCACATTTATTTTTTTGTTTGTTTGTTTAATTAGGTTTGTTTACTGGAGTACTACACTGATCACAATAAACTATTTGCAGCACAGCCTAGGTGAAGAGATTCACAAAAAAAAAATAGAACTGATTATCTACAGGAGAATGTATAACAGGTTTTCACATCAGCTGCCAAGGGAGGGATTAAACCAGAAAATGGAAATATATCCTATGGATGTCTGTATGATAGTTGTACCATGAAAAGTTTTTGCCACAAAGATAGGGAGGAACGACTGGTGCCAGCTAGATTGTTTGAGGAACAAAGACAGAAAAAAAAGAATAAAAAGAAACAAGCAGTCATGTTTGAAATTCTCCTTAGTTATTCACAGCAGTTGGGGGATATAATGGAATAATATACGTATACGTAAATATATGGTTATCAGTGTATACTTACATCCTAACTACAGTGATTAAGAAGACGTCCATTATTTCACAAGATTTTGACTATCATATGTATCACAGTATCATAGCAGAACACTAGGCTATAAACCCAGTGGGCTTTTTTAAGCCAAGCCATGTTTCCTCTAAAAAATTTACACGCTTCTTTTCTCTAATAGAGACACAGGTACGAGACCAGGGGTATATTTATGGCTCCCCATTCACTGATCCAAGTTTTGCTTGAATAAGTGCAAGGATGAACTCTACTTTACATGGATGGGAAGTCTGACATATACCTGTCCCTACTGCATGTCCTACTTATATTTCAGGCAAGATTGAGATCCTTGGACTGGGTGTTCCTGATGCTATTTTTTTATGGATGTGCAACAGGTCCATTAGTGCTGAATCGGAGGATGCTTTGTAGGCCAAGCATAGGTCACCTCAAAGCAGCCAGTAGGAGACTAAATATAAGGACAAGGACTTGAGGCTGTCAGCAAAGGACTGGCTTTCCACAACAGGTATTCTTTTTGTGAGGAATCCCTAAGGATGATCCAGTTGTTACATATACCTGGTAAGTTACATACTGAAGGGGGAACTGTACTCAATGAATAGTCTTATGACATGTTTGGATCTAGATGCCATACCCCTGCTTATACGTTGTGCAACTCAGAATGATTTCCTCACTATAGTAGACACATGATGGTCAAATTACTGTCTACATTTTTTCCCAAATCCTTGACTACAGAGTCTACTCTTTGGGGTGTATTGTCCATGTAATAGTTGCACTTTTTGGCAATGAGTTTTAGACTATGGCTTTGGCACCAGTTATTAGTCTGTGATAAGGTTTCTTAGATAGTATTTGTGTCTTGGGGAGATTCAGTGACAGCACCCAATTTGCAATCATCTGCATACTTAGTCATCCAGAGTTTTTTGATGGAAGCCTTAACCTCAGAGAAGCAGATGCCAAACAGGAGCAGCTCCAGCACTGAGCCCTGAGGCACCACATTAGTAAATGGCCTTTTTGTGCTGTAAGACTCTCTTGTTCTAACATCTTGGGTCTTGTCTGTAAGCCATATGGCTATCTATAGGGTGATGTAGGGTTTCATACCTAGTCAAGAGAGCTTTTCTACAATGCCAGAATGGGGTATTGTGTCAAATGCCTTGTCCAGGTTGAGGTAGGCAGTATGCACCATTTTGCAATCATCAATTGCTTTGTTGATCTCAAACAAGTTCACCAGGCTGAGTAGGCAAGACCCGCCCTTGACAGACCTAAACTAATTTGAGTTCTATGTTAGTAGGCTACCCATGCCAACATTTAGGATATCCATGATTATTTTCTCCACAGCTTTGCATATCAGGCTAGTCAGGCTTATGGGTCAATAATTCCCAGGTCTGTGGATGGCCCACCTTTGTGCAGCAGGGTAACAGTTGTAGTCCTCCATTTTTTTTTGCAGGAAGCCTGTTTGGAGGCTATGGTTAAATAGCATGCCTAGTGGCACTGATAGTTCATATTTCTTGCTATTGTAGAGGCATCCAGAGATATTAACAAGGCCCATCAATGCAGTCTTCTGGGATTTGGAGAGCTTTATGAGTATTTGCTCTCTAGGGATAGCTGGGGGAGTTATGGATGTGGCTATTTCCTGAGGGGCATCTCCTGGGAGAGGGGATTAAAATCTGAGCTAAATCTGTCAGCCAGCAGGTTTGCTATATCTTTCAGCTCTGTATAGGTGGCACCATTTACAATTAATACAGTAAATTGCTGTGTATTGCCTTTGAAGTTATGGACACAGCTGTAGAATGCTTTGCAAATGTCCGTGGTTAGGAGGCTAAATTTACCTCAAAGTTTGCTGTAGTGGACTTTATTAGTCGTCTGAGGTTTTTTGTTTAGGTTGATGAGGGATTTTTTACCTTGCTGGGCATTGCACCTCATCATTTTTGCCATAAATTTCTTACTTTTGTTATACAACCTACTGATGCTGGGATTCCACCATGGTCGCTTGTTTTTTTTAATTGATCCTGTGTTTAATTTGGGTAAGGGAAAGTGCCTCTATGTAGCTGTTAATATGATTAGATGCTGTTTCTGTGAATAATTCCTCATAAGCAACAGTGTTCTCAGGGTTTTTTTGGGGGGGCTTGACATTTTTGTGGAAATATGATGATTGAATGACAGTGAGTTGTTCACGTAAATGTCAATGTGTCTTATGAGTGTATTGGAGTACTGCTTATAACATGATTTATGAGGTGGAAACAACTATTTTTTGTCAAATGCCACTATGCTGCACCTTTTTGCAATTAGACTGAAACCATTTTCAGAACTTCAGATACATATGTACCCCTGCCCTTTTTGGAGCAGAAACTGGTAAACATTATGTTGTCTAGTTTATTCACAATGAAATAATAAACATACTGTCAACAGTCAACAAAACAAGGAAATCATATATTGTACCCCAACAACATGGCTCATATAATGATGCCTCTGTTTAATACAATTTATTCTTTACTTTACACCATTACTACTCTGGGACACACACACACACACACACACACACACACACACACACACACGCACGCGCACACGCGCACGCACGCACGCACACACACACACACACACACACACACACACACACACACACACACACACACATACACACACACACACACACACACACACACACACACACACACACACACACACACAGCTCCCACCCCTCTGTAAAGCTGTGATCATCAGTTACAGGCCCTTGTATGACTGTGTATACATCAGATGTTTGCTTATAATAAAACCAATGAAAAATACATAAATAATGACCTAGAAATGTATTTCAGCTCACTGTTGTGAAAACTAAACAGTGCAGCCCACTGCATGCCATGCCTTCCTAAACTCAAGAATTAGAGAGTAGGTCATTATTTAGTGGCTGCAGTCCACAAAACTTTGCCAGAAAACCTCACATTTTATGAGAAACAGACCACAAATATGAGGCAAAATTGGAGGCGTTTTGAGAACTATATACCCATTGTGCACACCCATACACACAGACACACACACACACACACACACACACACACACACACACACACACACACACACACACACACACACACACACACACACACACACACACACGCATGCACTCACACAAATATGACCACCAATTACGGTCCCTTGTATGGCTTACCTCAGATATTTTCTTGAGATCAAGTGAATGAATAAATAAATAAAAGAAATGTATCTCAGGTCACTACTGTCAGGGCTGTAGAGTGAAAACCATTGCATCTCACCCTTGCCCCCTCATCTTCTTAGCTGAAGAATCAGAGACAAAGAACAAAAATCAGGTGCAGATTTTAAACATTTCTTTAATATACTAAGAAAGTTGCTATTTATTTATTTATTTGTTTGACGTTTATTGACTGGGTTAGTCCGATTGAGCTTGTGCCTTTTTGCAGCGGAGGCCTAGGGAGAAAAGCTCCACAGTCACAAGTGATACAAGTAACATATACACAGTATAACAGGAACAAAAGAAAAATATTCTCAGTACAAGTTAAACAAGTAAAAAGTTCAAAAATACATTGTAACATACAAAAAAATATACAAGTTTGTAAGCTAATCTCAATTGTTGTGTCAATAAAGTTATAGCAAATGAGGCTTGCCAGACTAAGATACAATAAGTATGACCAGAAGTATGTACAGTAAAAGGAATTCACATGTGTCTCTTATACTGGCACTGGCAGTATGAGGTTTAGGTGAAAGAAGGCATTTCAGATATGTAGACAGTACAGTCGAAGAGGGGTAGAACAAGGTGGCAGATAAAGATTCAGAGGTTGTAAATAGGATAAAGGTATAATAAGGTAGAATAATTGTAGGGAAGGAGGAAGTAAGAAGGAGAAAAAAGGAGGGAAAAAAGTTGGAGGCAGAGAGAGGGAAGAGATTCAAGTGAGTTGATTGCAGTGACAAGCCCAGGTGGTGTGCAGGTAATTTCTGAGAGTTTTCTTAAAATTGTTTCAATGGAAAATGTTTCTGAGGGCAGTGGGAAGATTTTTCCAAGAGAGGGCTGGGAGGTAGCTGTAGAGGTTTTGTCCAATTGATTTTTTTAGGTTTAAGTATCTGTAAAAGATGTTGGTCAGAGCTTCTGAGGAAGCATTTTTGGTTATAGAGGGTGATGAGTGTGGATATGCTGGGGCAGGAGGTGGGCTTATTTAGAACAGTGTGGATGATGAGAAGTTGAGTAAGTAAGAGTTGGTTTGTTTGGTGAAAAAGACAGTGGTGAGTTTTTGGTGGGAGGTTGGCTACAAAATGAGCTACTTTGTCATGGGTGGTTTCAAGATTGGACAGTAGAGTGGTCTGTAAGTTAGTAAAGATTTGAGAGTTGTAGAAGAGGTTGAGGAGGAGACAGGCTTGGGCAAGTGAGATTCTAGAGTTGGGAGTAAGGAACCTTTTGTTTCTATATAGTAGGCCAAGCTTTTGGTGATTTTTTTTGATACAGTGGTGTACATTGAGGTCGCATTTAGGTTGGTCATCAAAAATAACTCGGATGAGCTTTGTGTGGTGTTCAACTGAGATGGAGGTATTAAGGGAGATGATGGTGAATGAGGATTTAAGATGGTAGAGAGACTTAGGTAAAAATAGGAGAAGTTTTGTCTTTATAGGGTTTAGTATGAGTTGCTTGTTAATGAGCCATGATTCTGTGAGGTTAAAGGAGGTTTGTGTCAGGGTAAGCAGGTCAGAGGGGTTGTCTGCAACAGTGATGATAGTGGAGTCATCTGCATACTGTATGAGGGATGACTGTGGACAGGATGTGTATAGTTGGCTAGTAAAGATGTTAAAGAGAAGGGTACCTAGAACTGAGCCTTGTGGAACTCTCACTTTTATGGGAAGAAAAGGAGATAGGGCAGCGAGAGATGTTTAATAGATTGTTGCCTGTTAGTAAGGCAGCTGTAAAACCAGGAGATAGCAGACATAGAAAGGTTAAGTTGGGAAAGAATGGAGAGGAGGATGGAGTGGGAGACAGTATCAAAGGCTTTAGAGAGATCTAAGAAGAGGCAGGACACTAGTTTATTGGTGTCTCTGGCTAAGGAGATAGTATTAGTAAATGAGATGAGAGCGGTAGATGTACTGTGATGGGGGTAAAAGCCATGCTAGGTAGGAATGATTAGGTTATTTTGAGTGAGATAAGCCAGGAGTTGTTTATGGATGCAGTGTTCAAGGATTTTGGAGAAGGGAGATAGGATGGTCATAGGGCAATAATTAGATGAGATCTACAGAGATTCCACATTTGTGGATGGGTATGGTGTAGAATTTCTTCTACAGAGTAAGAACAGTATTGGATTTTCATGATAGCACTTGAATCACCCTCAAAAATGTAGGGGCAATATTTACAGTGGCCACATTTTCCAGTATGCTTATTTTGTTTTGTTTTTTTTATTATTACTTGACCCTCTGACTTTTAAAGGATTCTTGAGACTTTCTTAGTTGTCTTGAAAAGAATTTATGGGAAGAAAATACAAGTTATCTTACTAATGATATAAAAGACCTATTCACATGTATACCCAAAACAGAAGGTCTACAATTTTTAACAGATGTTTGTTGAGATCTAGATGTTTACAGTGGAAAGACATTTATTTACTCATGGATTTCTTGGAGTTAATTTTGGACAACAACCAAGCTTTTTATGAAGGGGAAATATTTAGGCAGAAGAAAGGCATGACAATGTGGGCAGCTTGTACCCCCATTATGCCAATTTAGTACCAACCCATTGGGAAATTTAATTTTTGTTTAACTTAAAACTTTACGAACACTGCAAGATATATTCATGATTTCTGGATGATATATTTATTCTGTGGAATGGCTGTAAGGAAATGGTGTCTGAGTTCATTGCCACTTTAAATTCAAGTCCTAGTCTTTTGAATTTTACATACCAATTTGACTGTAAAGGGAATAATTTCTTAGACACTTGCATTTCTGACCACGACAATGGATTTAGTCTGAACATCTACAGAAAGCCAACATTTGCCAATGCCTATCTACATTTTCACAGTCATCATTCTTTTAAGTGTAAAAAAAGTTTGATTAACGGGCAATGTATCAGGCTTGCATGAATGATTTCAGACAATGAAGTCTTAGTGGAGGAATGTAAGAAACTTAAGAAAATGTTCCTAGACAGAGGATATCCAGTGAAGCTTATTGAGGAAGTTAGTAATGATATTTTAGAAAAATGAGGTATCAGTTATAAACCTTTATTAGGTAACAGATACATTTTCAAACAGAATTGTGACAATCAAACTTTGGATATGAGATATGAAAGAGCCCTAGTTATTCAGCACAATTCAGGATCCAAGGAGCTTAAGAGAATTATATATAAAAATTGCAGCATTTTAAGAACAGATAGGGTCATTTCCCAGATTTTGGGGGAACAGCCATGCTTTGTTTTCAAGACACCCCTGAATTTAAAAGACATGTTAGAGAACAATAGGGACAGAGGGTCAAGAAATTAAAAAAAAACACAAAATAAGGGTACCAGAAAATGTGGCCACTGTAAATATTGCCCTTACATTTTTGAGGATGAAAGGATTACAATAAAGAAAGAATCACATAGTATCATGAAAATCCAAGATGGGAATTGTCAGTCTATGGGGACAGTCTGTTTGGCAAAGTGCACCTTCTACCCAAAGAAAAGAACATACAAACACCTGTATAAAATTTCCAAAGCGTGTACAAAATGCATTAATTAAACACAGTGAGAAATGTAAAACTTTTAACAAATATCAATTTTGTATTGTTGAAAAAATTGTTAAATGCCCTAGGGGTGGGGACTGGGAGAGAAAACTAGAGTACAGGGATCTGTACTGGCAACTTAGACTTAAAGCCACAGTCCCCCCAGGGCTTAATGAGTTTGCATCAATTGCACTAGTCTTAAAAATAAGGGCAGCTAAGTTGTAAACCACTGCCATTACACACACACACACACACACACACACACACACACACACACACACACACACACATGCGTGCACACAAACACACATGTATACACACACACATACACACACACACACACACACACACAAACACACATGCGTATACACACACACACACACAATTTGTTTATACAATTATATACAATGATTCACTGATTTTCCATATAAAATGATTTTTTTAACATCAAAATTATGGGCAGATCAACTTTCAACCATTTTTTATATTTGTATTAAAATTGTACAGATTTTTATCCAGTATTTTTGGTAGTTTTTAAATGTAGTAGATCATTTTATTTGTGAACTTTGTCTATCAGGTTTGATTTGCATAAATGTATGGTTTAAGGAACCAAATACAACTTTAAAATTTTAACTGACAGAAGCTAACAAGATGATTGGTTAGAAAATGCATTTAAAGGAGGGATCTGCTACCTTCGATATGTTTTGAAGAAGTTTTGTATTTCACAAGACAAAAGTGCTCAACATCATAATTTAGTTTTTAATATTAAAAGATTTACACAGATCTGTGGTGGATTTTTTGGTCTGTTTTTCCTACAACTGCTCGGAACACTATTTTCTTTAGTTCTTAGTTTTACAAGTGTTTTACCCCACCTTTGTTTGATTTTCAGTAAGAAATATGAAGCTGTAATGTCTGGATTTAATGACTGATTGTAATCCTCAGTGATTTACCAGAGAATAAAGCATATAAGGAAGGAAGGAAAGGCAAAAGTATTGGACAAAATCAGAGACATTCTGCAAAATCAGGGACACTTGAGAGGCAGAACTTTGTGCTCTGCTCAAGCACATCCATATACACACACACACACACACACACACACACACACACACACACACACACACACACACATACACATACACACCACACACATGCACACACGCACACACACAGATGCACAGAAACACACACACACACACACACACACACACTCATGTGCTCAGAAACACACACATACACCCATATGCACAGAAACACACACATCCATATGCACACAAACATATGCACACACACACACACACACACACACACACACACACACACACACACACACACACACACACACACACACACAGACACACACACACACACACACACACACACACACACACAGTTGCACACATACCCCAAATACTCTTCACAAATAATTACTGTGTTCATATGACATCTTGTTCATCATTGTGTGAGACTGTTTTTTTTTTTTTTTTTTTTTTTTGTAAGGCCACACTAGTCAAGATTGCAGATTTGTCTGCTACAGGTCTATTTTGACTGTTACACTCTGCAGGAAGTCTCTCTTTATCATTGGCTCTATGTTTGAGCCATTGAATGAGTAGAACTCGAAGCTGTTGCATGTCATATGAGGGCAGAGGAGCCTACTCAGAAGGTAATATTAGAGGTGAAAGATGTGGGTTGGATAGGATGGGACACTTTTTTTTATATCACTAATGATTATGGGGCCACCCTCACTTACACTACCTAAGGAGGTTTGTGCTGGACCTGCCCCTGCTATCCAAAGTTCATAAAGACAGACAATAATGGGATTATACACTGACTGACTTTGCCCTATCTGCATATATCACTTGTTGTTTAACTACCAATATTCAGCACAGCGTCTCAATTAATCAGTCTCCCTGTTTCTCTGCCTTCAATCATGAAAAGCTTCAAGATAATTAATTTCTTCCACTTGAGTAGATGATCCTTGCTTAAGCTAATATTTTCCACTAGGACTCTGTCCCAACAATTTCAGACTCAGCAGCAAACTACCCTGTTGCACACTGGGATCAGAATCATTTAAAGAACAGGAGGACAACATTTTGCCTGCGGACAATAAAGATAATAATCTTCACAACCATTCCCAAACTGGATACTCTGTAAACCTATTTTTTTCCATATTTTGTCAATGAAAATCATGTACAGGTGAAAAGAAAGGTCAAAGCTTTGGCAGAGTCCTGTATTCACCACAAATCTATTCAATTTAACTCTGTGAATCTGAACACAAATATAGAAACCGTGTGGAACAGAGGCAGTGGCCTTTTATTGTCTTTTTTTTCAGAAGCTTATTTATTCTTTTTTTTTATTTTTCATTTTTCTTCTTTAATTATCAATAGTCATGAATAAAGGGATATTAGTATTTGCAGCTTGCTTTAGTTGACTTGGTAAGTAAACACCTCCTGCAGGATCATAACAAAAGTCCAAACATTTCACTTCACGTGTTTCTGGAATTTCTCACAATTTCTGCCATGTATTCTTACAAGAAACACAGTCTGCCAATATTGCGCACATTCATTGTACAACATGCCTTCTACAACCCAACTGTATGACTACAGAAGTTAAGCTTTGTGAGAACAGCTTTGGTGATTTTCACACGAGAACTAAACGTTCTTAATAATGATAATAAACAAGTTTACAGTGCATGAGGGTGCACTCTGTTTAGTGTTGGCATCGACCCGCCTGTCATCTGTCAAAGGGGTACAAGCATTCAGGTCTGGTCTGTGACATTCAATAATACTAATGAAATGAACATTTGTAGCAGCACTGCGCAATGACCTCTAACCCTGGCCTGTAGTTCATCAATCATCACACGTCATCACAAGTTCTCTGAACTGCTGACAAGGCCACACAAAACCTTTAGTAACTTCACAGTAATTTACCCTCAGGGAAAAATTGCTGTATTAAAACTTAACTCCTAGGCTGTGACAAACGTACCCTTTATTTAGTGCACCAAGGATGACTGAATGTTCAGCATTCCAATTCAGCATAAATATTTGTTGCAATAAGGCTAAGTGAAGATTTAAAGACAAAAAGATTTTTAATAAATCATCCACTAACAAAACACTGAAACAATTGACACTGAATGAATATACAGCTGAGCTCATCTAGAGTTCTCTATCTTCTGTTACATCAGCCCTTATCTGGCCAAAATCATGCCTTCCGTTCCTTTTTCTAATGGAGTACTTATTTTCTCTTCTGAGAATATCTATGGATAGGCTGCAGGGGATCTATTGTTATATCCTGTGAGGACAGTACCTACCCTACCATACACACACTCAAGTACGCAGGTATGTATACATACACACACACACACACACACACACACACACACACACACACACACACACACACACACACACACACACACACACACACACACACACACACACACTCACACTCACACTCACACACATATACATAGTCTCACTGCACAACTCCTACAATGAAAGCTTCTTATTTGCACACACTTGTAGCTTGTTCATCCCTACAAGGCATTAACATGCATTAGTCATGCCAGTTTTTTGTTTTCTCTTTTGGCTTCACTTTCAGAGTGCAGGATAAAATTCTACACTCTTCCCTCATCTCTTTTCCTACAACACCAAAAGCATATTTTGTACACTTCCATTAAGCATGCTTCCTTTTGATACTCAATAGTAACATACTAGTTTACTAGCTGTTTGATTGCTTCACTTGCATGAAGACTTACGAGCTTCAGATCCATGCTTTTAGGTGCTTAATATACTCCATCCTTATTTTATTTTATTTTTATTTTATTTTACATTTGTTGACCGGGCTAGTCCAACTGGATGTATGTCTGTTTTCAGTAGAGGCCCAGGGAGAAAAGCTCCATAAGTTGTACATTTTCACAAAAAGGCATAAATGGTTACATGAGAAACATAGCAATTGAAACAGACAATATAAAAGGATAAAAATAAATGGCATAAAAGGTTACATGACATCATAGCAAGTTAAACAGATAATATGCAAAATACAATTTTTTTTTTTTTTTTTTTTTTTTAACAAGGGTAATGTTGGAGAAAAAAGTTAGCATTAGTCTGGATTAGTGCAGGAGCATAGTTTCATACAGCTGAGGTTAGAGCAGATTATGTTCAAGAAGATAGTTGTAGGCCATCACTAAACATGTGCTTCAGAAGCAAATTGAGGATCGTATGCCAATTTTCCATTTGCCTTATAGCACTTTCCAGTTAAGTGACTTGCTCAGTCATACAGTAAGCAAATGAAGACTGAGGGACTTGAAACCTAGACTACCAGAAACAGTGGTTTAACAGTTCATATCCTCAGTCCACTGTAGTGAGAGACTGCCCATTCAGCACTTGAAGCTTGCAAAACTGTCACAGTAATTTGAACCGGATGTCACTCTCTTCAGAAGGATGGTAAACACAGTGCAATCACATTTACTGATTTATTTATTCATCCATTTGTTAAACAGCTAAGTTAGCTGGTCCATGAACCTTTTTGTCCATGACCTGGGTCACAAGGGCAATGTTAAACACTGAGAGCGAGAGAGAGAGAGAAAGAAAGGGAGTGAATGTGTATTGTATCCAGTTAACCACCCTGTGTTTGGCACATGGAAGGAAATAAGAGCACAGAAAAGCCACACACACAAAGGAAGGACATGCAAACTCCACATAAAGAGTCACTTGAAGTCAGGCTTGAACTCCAAACTCTTCAGCTATGAGGCACCAGTCTTACCACTGAGCCTCAGTGCAGTCTGTAGTCTATGAAAGAACCTTAATGTTGCCCAAATAACTGCACCCCAGTCTGGCATGTCACCTCTGAGAAGAGGCCCTCATGGGTGGCGTGCTACACAAGGTTAACAAATATGAAATAAAAGAAAAATGGACAGCTTGAGAGGTGGTCATGTGAGAAGAAGCCAGGTGCATTCCATCTTCTATAGTAAGCGATTATCTTTTTTTGTATTTATATTATGTCAGTAGAGTAGGCTAGAATGCCATTGGTTTTCTAAGCATAGTTGCCTTGATGAACACCCTCTTGTGGTCATATATTCTACAATCCCTTTTCTTTATAGCATTTCCTACCTTCCCCATCTGACAAGAAATAATCCAGACTTTCTGACTGAACTACTACTGGTGATTGTGTTCCATCAGCCTTCCAATCCTATTTATGGAACTGTGTTTATCCCACACTATTCTGAATTTATCTCCTTCCTATTATATCTTACTTTCATAACAAAAGACTGAAGAACAAATCTCCCTACCTATGCTATGAAAATATTTAAATGTCTTTTAAATATCCTCTTATTCCTAGTTGCTATGTTGCTACACACTGGATTTGAAAAGTCTGCATTTATATAGTGACCAGGATATATTACGCAAGCAATAATGCCTGACAAAGTGTGTGTTAATGTGTAATTAATGCCTGCCCAGGGGTGTTATGAGGTCCGACACCATAGGCGGAGGGACTCTGCACCCTTGGAAGGGCATTAATTACACATTAACATACACCCTGGAGGGCATTATTGCACTTATAGAATGGGCTCTATGTACAATTGTTGTTTTACTTTATTTATTCTTTGTAAGTACTGTATTATTTTTTTATATATTTTAAGGTAAAATAGTTCCTCCAACTAACGTTTCAAACTTACTGTAGTATATGTTAATGGTGTTGGGAGGAAGCATTTTACCTCAAACATATATAAAAAAATAATATAGTTCTTAAAAAATAATAACCAAGTGAAACACAACAATTTTACATACGACCCATTCTTTCTCCCATACACACATACACAGTCTCTTCTGCATTCACACACATACATATACACACACACAGACTCCTCTGCTTTCATACATGCACTCACTCACACAAGATCCCTCTCACTCACTCTCTCTCTCTCTCTGTCGATCTATCTAACACACACAGTCTCCTCTGCTTTCATACATGTATTCAGTCACACAAGATCACTCTCACTTTCTCTCTCACTCTCTCGATCTCTTTCTTTCTCTCTCTCTCTCTCTCTCTCTCTCTCTCACACACACACACACACACACACACACACACACACACACACACACACACACACACACACGTCTCTTTCCTTTTTTTTGTTTTTTTTTTGCTTGTTTTACATTTTATGCTCTTTAAACAGCAGAACCACTGCTTAGTGAACGTAAAACAATGGCAGCTGTTATTTTTTTATTTATTTTTTTTTTTTGCAGTCCGAGCTCCATGGCAGCTTGATATGCTGCCATGAAGTGGCAGACTCGTTTGTCAGCGGGCATTACTTGTAGATTAATACCCTGTTGGAGAACGTTCATTCTCCAATCAGGGTGTTGATGTTCAGTTTGCTCATTCTCTAATAGCCATTAATGTATCTTCCTTCTGAACCACTGACGTGTCATTGCTGAGCTGTGCCTTCTAGAACTTGCTACAGTATTCTAGGTAGGCTCCAACTGCAGCTTCGTAAAAAATCATGATCATTACAACACTCCTACAGGAAGACTCAGAAAAAAAATATGCCTATATCCATGTATGCAGTAGTTGCCAACCTCCTACTCATTACAAAGCTCACCTGTTATACAGCGACCTTCAGAAGTTGTAATTTGAGACTATATTGTCAGTGGAAAGATGAAGAATGTAGTTGAAGAACAAGCTGCAGATAACACAAAGAACAGTAATAATTCAAGACTGACTTAAATATTAAGTCACATTAGTGTGAAAAAGAAATGTCTTCGAAAAAATTATACACGTGTATGTTAAGTGAAATAGCAAAGAGTGAAAAACAGATGGTGTACTGGGTAAGGCACAGAAAAATGAGACACACTGCATAGGGTTGAGATGCAGTACTCAGAATAACATGGGTGACTATAGAGCTTCCTCTGTTGGTGTGTTATAATATGTTCTGAACCACTAGTGGTAATCTAAAATTTGACCTACATGTTAATCTGACTATCAAAACCATCAATTAAAAACTAGGGTCACTTTACAGAATAAAAGCCTTCCTAACCCCTCCAGCTAAAATTGCCATAGCTCGCTCTCACCTTCTTTCAACCCTTCTGTATGCATCCCCTCTACTCTCGAATTTAAACAAGACTGTCCTTAACAAACTCTCAATTTGCTACAACCACATTGCCAGGTTTGCCACTGGGCTGCCTTTTAGGACACATCATTGCATCAATCTAAATCAGCTTTGGTGGCTTGAACTACCCAGCCTAATCCAGTATAACCAACTGATTATGGCCTATAAAATCCTCTATAATCCAGACAATACTCCTGCACTTAAAAATATTATCACCCCCTATAATAATCCTAGACCGCTTCGATCCTCTAACAAACTACTAATTGAGACTAGCAAAATTAATAAAACAGCTGGTTATTCTCTCTTTGCAAACTCTGTAAGTATATCCTGGAACTCTCTTCCAGCTGATATTACCTTACTTTCCACCTTAGGTCAATTTAAAACTAGACTCAAACAACATTTGTCACTTAACTGGCAATGTTAATGTATCAAGCCTGGCTAACTCTCTCTAGAATGTGTAAAAATCTGTTAACCAGTTTACTTGTGTAATTTAATTTAATCCTGACGTGCTCAGGATTAACTGTCACCTGTGGAACTTGTTTAACTTGCTTACTTATGTAATCTCTGTAAATAGTCTGTTTGTAATATGTAATGCTGGTATTATGTAATGTTGTATCTGCTTACCCTTGGAGTTTTTCTCCCCGGGCCTCCGCTGAAAATGGACATGCATCCAGTCGGACTATCCCGGTCAACAAATGTAAAATAAATAAAAATAAAATAAAATGTTCCTTTGTATGCATCTCAGTGATTATGATACGATTGCTGGCTTCTTTTTGTCTGATCATTCAAAACTTGAAATAATTTTACTTACACCAGGACTTGTCAGAATGCCATAGCAAAGTTAATATATTACTCAGGCAAGCTTGCTCATACATGCTGTTCTATGAATTACAAGGATACTTTACTTAAGTACTCCCAAGTTCAAATACATCTATGCAGTTTTTTCGCTGTGCAAAATTCCCAAAGCACTTTCCTTGTAGAGTTTTTTGCACTATACATAAAGAAAACAGTACAGCAAAAGGATTGGATACAGTATTCATTTTTGACTGAAGGACAACTGCCTTCAGAATCCTGCTTTTCTTAAGCAAACGTCTTTAACTTCCTGGTTGCTAGAAGGTTCTACAAGGACCACTTCCACCCTGACTCAGCTGTGTTCTAAGACTCAATGACAGACATGCATTTAGGTTGGGCGGGGTTTGCTGACACAATAGTGAATAATAGATTTGTTAACAGATTTGTTATTTTTATTTATTTATTTATTGACATTTGTTAACCGGGTTGGTCCAACTGGGCCAGGAGCCCATTTTCAGTGGAGACCCAAGGAGAAAAACTCCAATTGCATACAGATTAAGTATACATAACAGTTTAACATGCATAATCGTATAGTGTACAATTTAAAAACAATCCATTAAATTGGCAAAAACGGACTGCGGTGGTGGTGCTGCGGTAGCCTTGTCGCCTCACAGTTAGACACTGCCCGTTCGATTCTCAGTTAGAGCGTCTTCTGTGTGGCGACATGCATGAACGGGCATTCCTTCATTGAAGGTTGTGTGTTAGGCCCGGCAAGACAGCACATAAAACTCTACTGCCAATCATTAGCGGACTGGAGTTCCGCTGTGGCGACCCCTAACCGGGAAAAGCCGAAAGACACAAACAAATTACAAGTTCACTTAAATTCAGACATTTCAAAGGAAAAAAAATATATATTATACTGGAGTGTGTACTACAGAGTAGAACTGGAGTTAGGTAGGGTCATGGCAAGTACAACTTTTCGACCTCATAAAGTGAAGTTTGAGTTCTTTCTTAAATTGTAAAGGGTGTGTTATGGAGCGTAATTGGGATGGGAGGTTATTCCATGCCTGGGATAGGGTGGATTTATAAAGTAATCTATCAATAGATTTTTTTGGTTTGTAGATGTCAAGGAGTTGTTGGTTAGAGGTACGAAGTGTGTAAGTTGGTGTGTAGGTGGAAATCAAGAAGGACAGGGCAGGTTGATGGCTTATACAGTATGGAGTGGATAATTTGAAACTGAGATAGAAGAAGTTGTTGTGGGAGTTCTAGCCATTGTAGTGAGTTGAATGAGAGGCAGTGGTGTGAGTTGTGTGGGGAGTTTCTGATGAACCTTGCTATTTTGTGGTAAGTTTGTTGCAGTTTGGCCAGGGTAGTTGTTTGAATATTAGTTAGTATAGGAGCGGCATAGAGAAGGGAGGGGAGAAGAAGAGCCTGTGATAGAGACAGTCTGGCATCGTAGGTCAGGAATCTACGGTGTCGGTAGAGCATACCTAGCTTTTGGTGAGTTTTCTTTATACTTTGTAGAATGTGTAGGTTAAATTTAAGTTCGTCATCAATGATGGCTCCTAGAAGTTTTGTGTGTGAGCCAGGTTGTATTTTGGTGTTATTGGAGGATGAGATAAGAAAGTTAGACTTTAGGTGAGAGAGTGTCCAGGGGAAGAATAACAGAAGCTTGGTTTTCTTAGGGTTTAGGATAAGTAGATTTTCAGCTAGCCATTTTTCCACAGATAGAAAGGTGTCCTGGGTGAGTGTGTGAAGGTCAGAGATATTGTTGTTAATTCCATTTGCAAGAGAACAGAAAAAGATCACATCAGAATTTAAAAATTCTGTTTCTGTGTGTGTTTGTGTGTGCGTGTGTGTGTGTGTGTGGGGGGGGGGGGGGGGGCAAAGTATTCCACAACATGAATCCTGTGTTAATATAATGAACGGTATACATTTATTTCATTTTATTTATTCGACATTGGTTATGGCTTTCGTAGAATGACCCTTAACTTTAAAGGCTAGATTTTTGTTGTAAGATTTGTATATAAAGGTAATGCAATCTGAAAGCCATTTTGAAAGCATAACCTTAGATACAGGAGCACCCATTTTTAGATTCTGAAAAGGAAACAAATAATTGCTCAGATTTTCTGAGGTCCTTTGTCTTGTGTAAATAGAAGTATAATTATCTATGTACGTCCAGTTGATGTAACGGATATTCTGCATTGTTGCCATAGTTAGGAAAAAAACAGTGGTAGTTCTATGGACTGATTTAAATTAGACTCTGAGCATACTTTTGGTAGGAAGGATGAGTTTGTTCGAAGGGACACTCTGTCTTTGTGGAAAAGCATATAAGGGGGCTGTATCAATAAAGCTTGTAACTCTAAAACTCTTCTGGCAGAAGTAATGGCAATAGAGAATTGTTTTCCAAGTCAAGAACTTTAAATGACAGGATGATGCAGGTTCAAAGGGTGGGAGAATCAAACAGGATAGAACAAGGTTTAGGTCCCATGGTGGTAAAGGGGACCTAATGGGTGGTCTCAATAAAAAAAGTGGCCATTAGAAAAGGTTTGTATAATCTGTGAGACATCAGACTCAGGCCCAAATCACTTACATGAAAATTAGATATTGCTGCCAACTGAACTCGAATGGTAGCTGCAGCTACACCTTCATTAAACAGCTCTGTCAAAAATTCAAGAATGGAACCTATGAGAGCAGAAAAGTGATCAATGTGGTTACTTACTGTCCAAGACAAAAATCTTTTCCATTTACTCTTGTATAATCTCCTCGTTGAAGCCTTATGGAATGAGATCAAGATATGCTTCACAGATGAAGAAAGGTTAGGGAGCCTGGCAATATCTGGAATCAGAGCAGCCAAGCTGTCAATTTGAGGGTTTGAAAAGAGGGATGCAGCATCCCTGATGCATGAGTCAGAAGGTCCGGAACTAGGTCCAGAACCCATGGCTCCTCCTGAAGATGACGCCAAAGGAAGGGGAACCACATTTGATGAGGCCAGTATGAGATGATGAGAATCAAGTTGCTTCCCAATGAGCTGACTTTCTGAACAACCTTGGGTATCAAGGGAAAAGGAGGGAAGGCGTAGAGGAGACCCGAGGGCAAATCATGTACAAGTGCATCCCTTGGTGATGCCCCCAGAGGGGGGATTAAGTCAAAATAGTTGCTGCACTTGGTATCCATGAACATGGCAAAAAGATTGCAGCAAGGCAGGCCCCATTTGCAGAAAATCATCTCCGCTACTTCTGGTTTCAGGGACCACTCATGAGGCATCAGAATTGCACTGCTGAGTTTGTCTGCTATCACGCTGGATTTCCCCAAGATGCGCATTGCTATCAAAAAATGTTGGGATGAGGTTGCCCATTGCCATACTCTCAGGGCCTCTCAACAAAGAGGGTGGGACTTGGTTCCTCCTTGTTTGTTTATATACCAAACAACTGGCATGTTGTCCATTTGTATTGCAATAGTTCCCAGCGGAAGAGAGTCCTGCAGTGCCTGCAATGCCAAAAGCACCGCTCTCATCTCTAGGATACTGATGTGCAAATGGGCTTTGTGATCCTGCCAAGTTACTTGGACTGTCCTTTCCAGATAATGCCCCCTACCCTATCTGGGAAGCGTCCATGGTCACTGTGGCTACAGGTTATGGAAGAACAAATGGTCAACCTAATGTCACATGAGTGGATTGAAGCCACCAGTGAAGGTCTTTCTTGCAGGATTCCATTATCAGAATTTGGTGGGGCATGGGTAGTTCCTGTAATGACCACTGAGTGAACAGCAGCCACTGCAAAATTCTCATGTGCAGGTGTGCCAATAGAACTAAGTTTATTGCTGCTGCCATGGTTCCCAAGAGTTTCAGGACTGTTCTTGCCTGAACTCTTTTTCTGGAAAGAAGCAAAACCTGATGTTGTAGGACTTGAACTCTTTCTAGGGGAAGTTTTCATTTTTGTTGTATCTAGATCTGCTCCTATAAAAACAATACATTGAGATGGCAACAAGGCAGATTTTTCATAATTTATCATGATTCCTAGGTGAGAGCAGAGCTGTAATGTGATGCCTCTTGTTTTTATTAGTAGATGCTCAGTGGTGGAGGTTAGGACCCAGTCGTCCAAATACAGAAACACTCAGAATCCTAGGTGTCTCAAGTGAGCCCTGACCACTGCCATACATTTGGTGAACACTCTGGGGGCTACAGTGACACCAAAGGGCTGAGATTGAAACTGGTAGTAACTGGCTCCCAGCTGAAAGTGCAGGTGACTCCTGGATGACCTGTCCATTTTTATGTGGTAGCACGCATCCTGGAGGTCTATAGAGCACATCCTGTCATCTTCTCCCAGAAAGGGGAGTATTGACTGCAGTGTTACCAACTGGAGCTTCGTTTTCTTTACTGATTTGTTTAATCTGCTGAGATCCAGTATGGGTCTCCAGTCCACTGTTTTCTTTGGAAGTAAAAAGAGCTTTGAGTAAGTTCTGGATCCTCTTTGGTCTGCAGAGAGTGTTTGGATGACTCTTTGGTCTAGCAACTTTTGAATTTCTTGAGTTGCTTGTTCCCTTTGACTGGGTGGAACATCCAGGATGTTCTTTATGTTTGGGACAAGGATGGAAAAGGGTATAGAGCAGCCTCTGGATATGATGCATTGTACCCATTTGTCTTTTATTATTTTCAGCCAGGCTTCTGGGTACAAAGATAAGCAACCCCCAGCTGCCTCCAGAGATGGACAGGCTGGCCTCCCTTCAAGAGTGCTGAAAAGGCCTACCATGGAAAGAATCCCTGTCACCCTGATTTTGCAGACCCCTCTGCTGAGTGGATGGCATCTCCCATTACCGCCTCCCCCATGCCCCTGGGGGAAGAGTCACCATGTGTGTCCTGAAAAGCTCTCTGGGATTTTAAAAACCACATCTTTCCTCCCCTTTGTCCTTTTGGGTAAGGCCAAGAAGGTAGAGAAAAATGGACTCCTATGGCAGACAGAGTTTTTCCTTCTTGCTCGCACCTGGTGAGTGTGTCTTTATCTTTTGGCCCGAAGATGGATGAGCCATCAAAGGGGGCATTAACATAGGTAGACTTAAAAGGCTCCACAAAGTTACACAAGTGCATCCAGGAATGTCTCCTCAGGGAAATTCATGAACCCGCAGACCTGCTCGCTCCATCTGCTGTGTAGGAAATAAGTCCCATGGAGGAATTAACCACAGAGTTTAAGGTGGAAGCCCCAGAGGAAACTTTGTCTGAAACCACTGCAGCTACTGATCCTTGTAGAGTATCTCCTAGCTCTTTCAGGAGAGCTCTCTGCAACCTAGTAAAATGAGTCAGATAATTCAGCGATCTGAGTGCAAATGTCGCTGAAGAGAACATGCACTTCCTGTATCTGTCCATCGTGCGAGACTCCTTGTTCAGTGCATGGACAGACAAGGATGTCTCTGAAAGTTCCTTTTCTTGTGGTTGCTGCCGCCGCCATAGCATCTGCTGGGACACCCTTAGTAAGAAAATCCCTGTCTGCAGGAGCAGTAATAAAATTATTTGGCCTCCGAGGAACAGGTTCCACTGAGTCTGGATACTCCCATGCCTTTTGACTCATTACTTGCATGAGCTCATCGAAAGGCAGAGACACCCAAGTGGCAAAAGGGTGAGACCCAAAAGCCTTCAGGTATACAGACTCATCCTCAGAAGGGTTAACAGACTTCCAGCCATCTCTCTGCTTAAGGATTTCCAGGATGTCTGCGAAGGAGACATCCTCAGTGGGTGACCATGGGGACCCTTCTGACTCATCAAGGTCTGTATCAGAAGTGACAGACTCCTCTGGGGAGTCTAAATGCTTCCTCTTGCAAAGTCTTTTACAAGGGATGTCTTCAGAAGGGTATTCTGGAGAGGTTTCATAAGAGAGAGGTTCACCTGATGGGATATCCTGAGGCCTAGGATCTCCGCATGTCTGTGGATGGTGTGGTGCCGAGACAGACCCCAGTGCTTTTGGTGGAAGAATGTCAGGGCCTAAGAGTGGAGCTTTCTGTGGAGACAGTACTCTCCTCATCACCTCAAAAGCCCCCCTGATCCGACGAAACCTCCAGCTCCGAAGAGCCAGAAGGGATCCCCTGAACCAAGGGGGTTGGCTCTGAGGCTGATGTAGGAGCCGAGGTCACTCGCGCCGAAGCCCTGAGAGGCAAGGTCAGATCCGATAACTGTCCGATCTGACTGCCCTCCCTGGACCGACCAGAGACTGTCGACCCCTAGACTCCTCGAGTTACAAAGGAACTGAGGATGTCAGAGCCAATGTTGGGCCCGAAGAACCTAGAATAGGTCTTGGCACCGACGGTTCCACTATGATAGATTCTAGGCATTCTAGCTCAGAGGTCCCAGGTCAGCTTGGAGGAGTAATCGATGTTGAAGGGGAGGTCCTGGTCAGTTCCAAATCCCTCTGGGTTGGAGCCGATAGCAGTTTGGCCAGCACAAGAGTCCTTAAGAGTCTGCGCACCACCCGATCCACGTCATCATCAGAAAGACTCCTGGAGGACCAAGAGGAGGGGGCAGGAGATCCAACCAGTTGTAGAAGAGGTAACCTTAAAGTAGGGGAGACTGGTACCAATTCCAGGGACCGGTTCCGTAATTCAAATTCTGTTGGCACCGATGCTGATGGAGTCGATGATGAAGATTTTTTGGGCCCAACAATCTTCAGGTCTGAAGAAGTAACTTTGGTCAGCTTTTTTGCTGGCTCTGAATGGCCAGAAGAAGGAGATGACCTTTTTCCAGATTTGGTCAGACTTGGATGAAGAAGACTTGGTCAATTTATAAGTGCCCTGACCTTCTTCTAATGCTTCATTGAAGGGGGACTTCAATAAACCTCTTATTATAAGCTTGTTTTTCCTTTCGGGCAGCACTCTTGAACTAAAAGATTGGCAAATAGAATAGGGTTCTTGCAGATGCACATCTCCTAAACAGTATACACAAATAGTGTGTCCATCCATGATGGACATTTTTTTGGTTGCATTTCACACACTTCTTACACCCAGAGGCTTTGCTTTCTTTATGTTTCTTAGACATAATGAGTATATTAAAGTCAACAACAATAACAAGTATAAGAAAATATCACTATACTCTAAAACTATATATACATATATATCAAAACAATTATAAATATATCTTTTTTTAACACAACAAGAAGAAATATATAACAATCACAACAGAAAAACGGGAAGGGGTTTCAGTTCTCTAAGTGAAATGAAGCTTCCAAGTTCAAAAGGGAGGGAGAAATAATAGACCTCTAACTTAAAAGTGCAATGGCAACCCTCTAACTTAAACAAGCTGCCATTTTAGTTAGAAAGAAGCAACAGGAACAACAATTTTATTTAATAACACTCTATAATTAAAACAAGTGTGTAAAAATGTTTTAACACTAAAAATTAAGCTGGGATAGGGAGTAACACAGGCCCGATGAAGAAAAAACAACGGCCAGAAGCAAACAGAAGAGTGAACTCTCTTAAACTGAGAGAAAACTACTTAACACTAATTGCTAACTAAATAACAGCCAAGCCAGAGCCAAAATGGAAGCACCTGATCTGTTTAGCGACAAACGAGATCTGGGATAGGGATGCAGCCACGATCCAGTAGAAGACCTCGAGCTTTTGTAAATGGCCTAGTCTATTCTGAACCCACCAGTTAAGAATGAAGATGAAATAGGACAACATCACATGGGAATTTCACATGCAGCTATATCTGCTGAACACAGACATGCTAAAACTAATAGCAGATACCACTATCTATTCAAAACATGTTCATGTGTTTTTCCTCTGAGCTGAATGTTATAAATGTTTGAGCATGGCAGATCATCTGAAAGGAGAGAGAAAATCTGCTGTCATGTTGCTGAATGAAGAACTACCTGCCTTGACTTTACTGAGGATACAAGGCCTGCTCATTCTGACACTACAGCATGTTTTTAGTGTCATGGTGATTAATACTGTGGGGTGGTTGTCATACATGGTTGTGCAGTTATTATCAAAGTATTATTTTTAAATAAACAGTTTATTAATTAAATGTGCTGAAAAAATAATAAAGGAAGAGGAAATAACATATCCCAACAGATCCCAATGTATCCTTATTATGTCCACTTCTGGGTTATTCATACACAAAATATAAAGGCTCAAAAACTACAACAGGAATGAAAGGTTAGGCTTCTTAAGACCTTCACAGATCTATAGGCTAATAAGTATCTATGAACCTTTGAACATATAGAAGAGGATACAAGAAATGCAGGAGCAAGGTGAATCCACTCACTCACCTTAACCCCTTTATTGCAGGTGGCAGGTTATCTTGGCACTTCATAATAGTGCCATGTTTGGGATGGCGAGAATATATTTTCCCATTTTTTTTTCTTTTTTAATCCTAAAAACTGCAATTTTAAAACAAAGAAGTACTTCTACAACCCTGAATTAGTAAAGCATTGATTACTTACCAGTGCAGTGATTAAGTACTAGTAAAATATTTACCCTAGATTGATAGAAAATGTCTACGTTCCAAATCTGGAAGGATGCTACTAGTTAATATTCCATCTCCCTTTCTTCCCTGCCATACAAAAAGTTCATAGCTGATCCATGGACCTTACTATGTAATACAAACATTAACATCAGCTGATAAGAAGCAGCAGATATGATGGCTTTTATTGGTGATAAAGACATGCAGGTAAGTGCGAGCGTGTGTAAGTGTGCCTTCTTTGAAGGTTGGACACTGGGCTGGCAACTCGACACCATAAAAATTCACTGCCAATCATTAGTGGACCGGAGTTCCGCTGTGGCGACCCCCAACCGGGAAAAGCTGAAAGATACTTTATCTTCTCTGTTGTATGGAGATCATTGAGAGCAGTAGGCCAGACAGTACAGTAATCTAATCTAATCTATCTAATCTAATCTAATCTAATCTAACCTAACCTAATCTAATCTGAGGGCAGTGTAGGCACTGCTACATGGAATTGATTGATTTGTTTTTCTTATTTACACCAGTCAGAACTGGGGTATGAATAATAAGCAGCAAATGCTGTGCTAGCATTGGCAGGTGATCAGATGATTTGATCTGTGGGCAGTGTGCTACCAGCATGTATTTCCCAGATAAATAATCAATCATTACTCCTATATATAAAATAAAACAGTGACAGGGCGGTAACTGCCTGAAAACTCTATGGTGGGATAGGCAGTAAGCACATCAGAAAATGATTTCAGTGAAAAAGCAAAATTATTATCTATATAAATGGAACAAATGACTCAATTTATTTATTTACATTTTTTCTCATACCCTCTAGACCAATAAGCCTCTCACTTCACTCGTTCTAGAGGTCATTTGCTCTTAACAGGTGAGACACTACAACTCATTTATTCCTCTCAATGCGAGACCAAACAGCAGAGAGTAACACCACCATCATTGAGGGTAGAAGTTTTCTGTTTTAGTCCCTAACCCCACTGAGAATGCCTAGTAAGCCACCTCAATATTAAGCATGCAATGGGTTAGTGATGGGGTTTTATTTGCTTCTCCAAATGAAGATCCCCAAGATTGCCTTTCTCCCCTCCCCCACCAAAGCCAGTGCTCCTGTGTGGATGCCAATGTCCATCAGAGACTCAACCTTGGGACCTAGCACTCTGGACAGTCATCCCACACTCCCTCAAACAGAAACAAGCTAGCCAAGCCTGGTCACTCCTCCCTTCACTCCTCCCAGCTCCAACAGGTGCCCGAGCTGATAATCAAGCTAGCATTACCTTGATAATAGTCCGAGCTTTATCCAACAGAGCTGGCTAAAAATAATTCTGTTTATACTGTAACAGGTATGAGTACTCTGAAAAATCAAAGGCTGCTGTCAGTGGGAAAGCAATCCATTAGCTCAGTTTGTGTGGGAAAGTAATATAATAATTTGCTATTAATATTTACAATCATACTGTAAACTATACAGTACTGTGAATTGCTAGTAAGAGCATTGCAGGGAATATATCAAAGGCTGTTTTCAGTGGAAAAGCAGCATATTTTGTCTGAATGAGTGAAACAAATGTCCTAGATTACAGAACAACAGGCATAACATGTAAACTTTTGATAAGACCACTGTGGGTGGACAAGTTAGTAAAACAATAAAAGTTGTTTTCAGTTGAAAAGCAATATTATTTACTCTGTGGTAGTCAAACTAGAGTCCTAGTTCATATTTTAACAGCAGTCAGCACTGCAAGTGGCCTGATAAGACCATGGAGAGCAAGTAATGATAAATCAAAGGCTGTTTTAGATTGAAAAGCAATACAGATTCACTGTATAAGTGGAGCATATGTCACAGATTATAATGTGCTGTACTATTAATTGATTGATAAGGCTATGAACATAGGAGCACACTAGGCAAACAATCATGGGGACAATAAGAACACAGACTATAGCACACATTACAGCCAAATATTAAATTCACTATTAGACTGAATCCTAGTATCAAACCCCTGCAAATACACCACCACAGGTATAATGTCTGACTGAGTGATAATATCCCAATACATACAACCAGACATCTCACACATCCACTAAAACAACATGCAACCTTTCCACGTTTAACCCTCAAATGTTCATTATTACCCTATCATCTATTAACTGGAATATCCTAAAAATCCTCCCCTTAGACAATGTTGTAAATAAATTCAATACAACTTTTCTAAATATCCTAAATTTATTTTATTTATTTTATTTTACATTTGTTTACCAGGATAGTCTGACTGGATACATGTCCATTTTCAGCAGAGACCCGGGGAGAAAAGCTCCACATAAGCAAACTTACATAGATTACACAGAAGTTAGCAAACAATTATAAAAACAAAGTGATTATACACAATGGCTTAGTAGTGTTCCCGAGTAGGGACTCGCAATCATAATGGGCAGATACAATTAAAAGTAAGAGACATCAGATTGGAAGCAGAGCTTGGTGACATAGTTACAAGTTATGATAATTACAGAATATACTTTCAGTTTATAACTTACTCAGGGTTGGTACATGGGCATAGCCAATTAACTTTCAGATACTGTTTGAGGTTTTTTTGAAGAGACTTTTGGAGGATTGTAGGGTTATATAGTTTGGCAATGAATTCCAGGTTTTGCCAATAAAGTTGGCAAATGGATTCAACAGCAGAGTTATTAGCTTTGTGGGTTTGGACCAGTAGTTTATCGGCTGACCGTAGGGATCTCAGGTTGCTATATGGCTTAATAATATTTTTAAGTGAGGGGGTATCCTCAGGGTGGTAAAAAATTTTGTGCGCTATTAAGAGTTGATTGAATTGAATTAAGCTGGGCAGTTCTAGCCACTCTAGTTGTTTAAGGTTCTGGCAGTGATGGGTTCTCTAGGTGGAGCCAGTGGCGAATCTGGCAATATGATTGTATCTATGGGACAGCTTACCTAGTTCAGATTTGTTGAGGTCTGAGAGTACAGGCAAGGCATATAAAAGAGTAGAGAGTAGATGTGATCGGGGAAATGCAGTCCTAGCGAGTGGGGTTAAAATTTCTTGTTTCTGTACAGTGATCCAAGCTTCTTATCGATGGTCTGTATGGTTTTATTGACCTGTAGGTCAAATTTGAGATTATTGTCTATGATAACCCCTAGCAGTTTGGTGTGATGATCTGGGGAAATAGTGGTACCATTGTTAGATGTGACAGAGAATGAAAGTGTAGTAGATCTACTAGTCGGGGAGAAGAGTAGAAGTTTAGTTTTAATGGGGTTCAAAAGTAGGCGTTGGTTGGTGAGCCAGTTCTCGATAGTGTTAAATGTATTTTGGGTTAAGGTTTGCAGTTCGGATGGGGAAGTGGCTGAGCAGATCAGAGTGGAATCATCTGCATACTGAATGCAGGTAGCTTTAGGGATAGCAGTGTGAAGGTTGTTGATAAAAATAGAGAAGAGTAGTGGACCTAGTATGGACCATTGAGGGACACCAAGTATGAGAGGTAGCTGGATGAAGAGTTTGCTCTGCCATAGTACCGCCTGTTGTCTGCCAGTCAGGTAGGACTGGAACCACTGGATAGCAGGCTTGTTGTGGGAAATAGAATTTAGTGAAAGAATGAGAAGTTCATGGTTGACCATGTCAAAGGCTTTTGATATGTCAAGAAAGAGGGCGGAGGTTAGCCTATTTTCATTCCTGTTTTAGGTTATGGCAGTGGTAAAGGAAAGGAGGGCTGAGGAGGTGCTGTGGTATGGCCTGAAACCATGCTGGGAGTTGGATAGTAAGTTATTCTGTGAAAGGTATTGCATTAGTTGCTTGTGTACACATTTCTCCATTATTTTGGCTAGTGGGGAAAAAATGGCAATAGGTCTATAGTTGGATATGTCTGAGGAGCTTCCACCTTTATGGAGTGGGATGACGTGAGATGTTTTCCAGAGGGAGTGGATAGCGTTTTCGGATAAGGTTCTGTTGATGTGGATAGATATGGGATATGCAATGGCATCTGCAGCTATTTGTAGGTACTCTGCAGGGAGGAAGTCAGCAGCGAGGGTGGTAGGTTTTAGTTTTTTTTAGAAGTGTTTTGATAAAACTAGTGGATAGTGGTTGGAAGCTAAATTCAGGGTGATTATTGGGTAGATTAAGCATGTGGTTTAAGTTAGAGGGGGTTAGTTGATTTGCTAGGGATTGGATTGTTTATGTGAAAAAGTTATTAAAGGCACTAGCTATGGTCTCTGGGGAACTATGGGTGTAGACTGATTATCCACTCCTGTTCCCCTTTTATTTCACTTCTCTACTGTAGTATATCACTCAAACCTTTCTCTGTCCTGCACTACTGAACTATGTTGCCTGCCTGTTCTCACAATTAAGCTAACCTCTATCTATTCCTCTGTAAAAAAAAAAAAAAAAAAAATTTCACTACCCTTTTTTTTCCCTTATTCTTAAAGTGTTGGAAATTACTACTCATTGTGTATTTCCCTCTAATATTCTATATTATTCTATATATTATGTTAGCTCTCTCCTCACCAAATAATCTCTGTAAACTTTTACTCTCTCTTTCTCTCAATTATGGTTATTATCTGCACTATAATATGCAGCTTAATATTTTGTATTTCATATTAATATTGTTGATGATATTTTTGCCTATACTTGGAGCTTTTCTCCCCGGACCTCTACTGAAAATGGACATGTATCCAGTTAGACTAGCCCGGTCAACAAATGTAAATAAATAAATAAATAATAAAAAAATAGTTAGCTGGGATTGGGGTGGTGGAATGACCTGGACGAAGTAGATGATTTACGCCTGCTCAGAACTTTTGAGGGTTGTTAAGGTGTTTTTGTAGGAGATTTTGGTAGAAGCTTTTTTTTATCCAGTAAAATAGATTTTTTTGTATCATTTCTGAGTTGACGATATTTTAGATGGTCAAGTAGGGCTTTAGTTGTTCTCCATATGGCCCAGGCTCTGTTTCTAGTTTAAATAACTTTGCACTTCCTAGAAGGAAGAGACTAAAAACAAATAATGCAATTTAGCTATCCAAAAGGAATAGAATGCTAACGCAGACTAGAGAAAAAGCATGGAAAGATTGGCAAAAATATAAATACCACAATATTTTGAAAACTTCCAAAAACTTCAAAATGCTTCTCAATTGTACAAAAAAATCAAATAAATGGGGACAAATAACTATAATATAATAACTTTCAGAATAAAAGTAAACACAACGCTAAAAAATTCTGGACAGCCATTAAAGAAATCTTGCATCCTGGCCAAAAACTCATCCCCAACCACTCTCCCAATAAGTCACCACTCAAAACCGTAATACAACTCAACTCTTATTTCATAGATCGTACAGAATCTCTAACCAAGAATTCCCCAACATTTAATCCTAACCCTGCCTAAAAGCCATGCATCCACCTTTACATTCAAACCTGTGCCCACATCCTATATAAAACTACCCTTAAATAAACTGAAACCATGCTCCACTTCAGCTGATGACTTTCCAAGTGAGTACCTCAAAATGGCAGTCAATAGCATTATTCATCCTGTCTTAATCTTTATAAATAGATTAATTCAGGAATCCCACATTCCCTCTTTCTGGAAAAAGTCACATATTATCCCCTCTGCACAAAGGAGGAAATTCGATAGACATTACTAACTTTAGACTTATTACAATCTTATCCCCATCTCCAAAATACTTGAAAAATGTATTCAGAAACAATTTCTAAACAGTCTCCTGTAGGAAGAACCCCTACCCCCCCCCCCCCCACACACACACACATGCACAGCATGGCTTTAACCCTTCTGTCCTTCCCATAGTACTAACACTGCACTTCTAACCTATATAGATACTGTCAGTACATTAGAGATAGTGGCAAAGTAGTCTCCTGCTTATTTCTAGACTTCTCTAAAGCCTTTGACACAGTTTGCAACACCAAACTTCTAATGCAAATGTTCTCATTAGGTCTCTCTCAGTCCACCCTTATAATGTTCAAAAGCTATCTATGCAATAGGTATCAATCAGCAAAATGGCACTCTGCCATCTGATGTACCACAGGCCTCCTTAACACAGTACTCAGATGGCTCCACATTAATTTGCAGATCTGACAACATGGTATACCTCCAAATAATTATTCAGAAAATGTTAACAGTCACTGAAACATGGCTTTGTAACTCACAACTCATGCTCAACCATAAGAAAATCAAATTACTACTTTTTCCCCAAATCCCTCTCTCATAAATAAACAAACTTTAAAGTCCTCTCCCTTAAAAATACAACCATTGAAGTCACTTTTCATAACAAATTATTAGGGATTATAGTGTGTCATAATCTTAAATTTGACCTGCATATACAAAATTGCACAAGAAAAACTCGCCAAAACTAGGGATGCTTTACAGAGACATAAATTTTCTCAACAATGCAACTAAAACTACACTTGCTACAATGTATCTCCTCCCCACACTTCTTTATGGCCCTCCCATCCTTACTAACAAAACTTGACCAATGTTATAACAAAGTTGTAAATTTGCAACAAATACCCTTTTAGAGCCCATGACTGTATAGCATTAAAAAGCATAAATTGGTTAGAATTGCCCCATCAACTAACATATACACAGCTTCTTACCATCTACAAAGTTATCAAGCATCCATTTACTTGTCCAGCAGTCAATACCATTCTACACAACTATTTCCCCAGTCAGTCATTACGATTCAATGACCAAAAACCCCAGTCTGTCCACAAACCTATCAAATCTGCTGGACATTTTCTATACTCATACCATGTTGCTAAGGCTTGCAGCTCCTGACCTGTATCCATTAGGTAAATATCTTCCCTCTCTCTCATCCTTCAAAACTATTCTGAAAGATTTCCAAGCCAAAAGCTGTCTCTGTTCTTGCTCAACATGACAATAAATATATTTCTAAATGTGAAAAATATCTATACATACTTTATACCTCCTTACTCTCCCTTCTTCACTCACGTCCTTACTTCTATCAGTTCCTCTGCCCCTGGATTTCTGTCTATTATCTCACTTCATATTGCAATTCCTATTTGTATTATATTTACTTACGTTTAATTTCTTTATAAACTGGCTAAAATTTCTCTAAGTATTAAATCATTGTCATGTCACTTGTATCTATTCGTAGCCATTGTTTTCATATTATGTCTAATTTGGTATAATTATTGATACAGTACATGTTTTTGTATTATTTTTGAAGACTGGAAAATTATTGTTCTGAAAATATGTTGTAATACTTTGGAGCTTTCCACCCGGGCCTCCTCTGAAATTGACTCCTATGCAATCAGACTTTCCTGTTGATCAAATGTCAATAAATAAATAAGATGCATAGCCACATACACCTTTAAGTAGATTCTTTTCAACCACTTAATAGTGTTCATTTTCCAAACTGTGCAGGGCTGTACAAGTTAACCTGGTGTAATTTTTTGCCTACCCATTTTGTCATTAAGATTAGCATTGAAGGTAGCCAAAGTAGTACTCTTTAAGCTGTAGTGATGACTTATCCAGTTTGAGTTAGGAAACGATCCTTCCGAGTCTTGTTTATTTGTGGGTGTAGATTTAGATCCTTACTGCAGGTGTTTGCAGAGCCACTGGTTTTGCAAAGAAATAGGAGGTCAAATAGCACTGGGTCTTTTTTTGCTCAAAAAGCAAGACAAAGGTCATGTTGTAGCAACCTGTAGGCAACGGAGTATAAGGAATGTCATGCTAATCTATCAGGATAGTTTGAAGATTTAAGATCCTTAATTTTCTTGGTTACAAATTGTTGGGGCCTTTCTAATTAAGTGATATGCTTGGATTTGCACTATAATCAATGAGGAGTCTAAGGAAAAAGGGCAGTGGTAGGATACCTTTTTTTCCCCTGGAAATCAACTGGGACAGACAGAAGAATATCCTGATTGTAGTAGAAACATGAAGTCTGAATGAGAGAAAGCTATCGACATAAGTACCCAGGTCCCGCATATCCACATCTGTCTAAAGAGGAGTACCATTTATAATACATGAGGTGGAAGAAACCTTTCTGACAAATGTTTCTATGCTGCCCTTTTTCACTTAGTTTGAGACTGTTTTTGATGCACCATGTATGGGCATATTTCAGCCCTTGCTTGAGCTGTTTTATAACAGTGCATGAGCAGATAACAGAGCCCAGTTTATCATCAAACTTGGTCGACCACACTTCGGGGATATTGACTTGGATCTCTGCAAAATAAATGCCAAACAGGAAAGGGCCAAGTACAGATCACTGTGGCACCCCACTAATTACAATTTTACATTCAGAGATGGAACGATCAACTTTCACATCTTGGGAGGGGTTAGGCAACCAGTTTGCAATCCAGAGGATTTATATTACGTTTGACAAATTTTTCTGTAATACCAACATGGCGGATAGTTTCAAAAGCCATTGTTGGGTCAAAATAAGCAGTGTACACAGAATAACCACTGTCCACAGCCTATGAAACCTTTTTGAAGATGCTTACTAGGTTCAGGAGACAGGACCTGCCCTTCACAAAACCAACCTGATTGGGATCAATATCAGTTAGCTTGCCATTGCCTGCATACGTGAGTTCTGCTATGACACATTCCATGGCTTTGCCTATATGTCTGGTGAGGCTGATGGGTCTATAATTATCTGGGTCTGTAGAGAGGCCACCCTTGTGTAAGGGAGTCACAGTGGCTGTTTTCTAGACATCGGGTACAAACCCTATAGACATGCTAAGGTTGAACAATTTAAGTAGAGGCTCAGTGCATTTTCAACACTAATAAGAATGCAGCCTGGTATGTTGTCCAGTCCATGAGAAAAATATTATCATATCAAAAGCTAATGTCAGTCATAAAAACACTGTGTTATTAGAACAGATGTCCAAACTAATATTGTAACAATCAAGACCACTGGGGACATCCAGAAATATATGAATTGCCATTTTTATTTTTAAACTATGCATTTTCTTTATGACAGTCAGACAGATGTCCAGAATTACATTGCAAAAAACACAGAGGTACTATGAATTGCTGACAAGATCATTATGGAAGAGTAAATATTAACAAAATAAAGTATGCCCTTCAATGGGAATGCAACATATTTGCTCTTTGAGGTGGGAAGGTGTACATCATACTGTAACAAACATATACTATTATGAATTGTTTTATGAGCTAATGAGGTCAGAAAGTAACCCATTAAAGTCTGATTTCAGTGGGGATGCAATATATTTGCTATAAGTAGGAGAAAATTAATTTCATATATTGCGACTACAATACAGTACTGAAGATTACCTGAACACAACCTTGGCAGGCTATAACTCATAGGTTCGTAGGTTCATAGGTAGATACTAGGCTATCAGCCCAAGGGCCTACGTAAGCCTAGCCAGCAAGGTACCACAGCTTACGCCATCCAAGAAAGTTATGTTCCTGTGCCACTGTCCAGCAGAGACATAGAAGTAATCCCTGAGGTGTATTTCCTATTTCCCATCCACTCATCAAGATTTTTCTTGAAGAGTGCTAATGAAGAACTTTGCTTGACATAGATGGGTAGCTTGTTCCAGAGTATAGGAAGTCTCTGGGACAGGAATCTATTCCTCCAGCATGTCCTGTGTATTGTGGTGACAAGGTTTAGGTCCCTAAAGCATGTAGCTTGGAGGGATTGGGATTTCTTTAGGTGTAGCATGTCCAACAGCTCTGGGTTTGACATAGCTTTATATGTTAGGCAGAGATCACCTCTGAGTAGGTGATATGCTACGGAGCAAAGCTGGAGTTTTTTGAGGTGGTCAGTGTAGGGCATTTGTTTGAGGCCAGTAATCCCCTTTGTGAGGTACTTCTGTGGCCTTTCCAGCTGCTGCAGATGTCTTGTGAAGTACATTCCAAAAGGGGCATTGTACTCTATAATGGGTCTAATGAGTGATGAGTAGAGAGGCACAATGACCTCTTTTTTCCTGGATGAGAACCCTTTTATGATGAGGTGTGCCATGTAGAAGGACTTCCTGACTACTGTGGTGATGTGACTATCAAAGGAGAGACTACTGTCCACCTGGGTCCCAAGGTCTCTTATCACGCATTCGGTGTTAAGTAGATTGCTGCCTATGTGGTAGTTCATGGGTACAGAGTTTTTACCAAAGGGGATGACACTGCACTTTTTGGCATTGAGCTTGAGGCCATGGCTCTGACACCAGGCATCTGTCTCAGTGAGGCCCCTCTGTAGGATGTCCACATCATTTGGGGGCTTGACTATGGCTCCTAGTTTGCAGTCATCTGTGAACTTCATCAGCCAGAGGCCTTCTGTGTTAGCCTGTACTTCAGAGAAGTAGATACCAAACAGGAGAGTTCCCAGGACGGAACCCTGTGGCACTCCACTTGTCACTGCCTTGTGGTCAGATTTGGAGTCTGCAACTTTTACAGTGTGGGTTCTGTCAGTGAGCCAGTTGGTAACCCATCTTGTGATGTAGGGATTTATACCTAGTTTAGTGAGTTTAGCTATAATTCCAGAATGGGGGATGGTGTTGAAAGCCTTGGCAAGGTCAAGATAGGCTGTGTGAACCACCTTACCCTCATCCACGGCTTTGGTGACTGCCTCAAAGAAGTCGATCAGGTTCAGGAGGCATGATCTGCCCTTCACAAACCCGAACTGGGTGGGATCCAGAGTTTGGAGGCTACCAATGTCTTTGTTTATGAGTTCCATGATGATACGTTCCATGGCCTTGCAGACCAGGCTCATCAGGCTAATAGGTCAATAGTTCCCGGGATCAGTGGTGGCTCCCCCTTTGTGGAGTGGGATAACTGTTGCTGTGCACAATTCAGTGGGCACAAAGCCTGATGTGAGGCTATTACTGAACATGGTGCTTAAGTGGGGAGCCAGTTCATTCTGAAGTTCGTGTAAAACGCAGCCTGGATGTTGTCCGGTCCCATGGATGCTGTGTTTTTGGCTTTAGAGAGTGCAGCTTTTACCTGCATAGTTGTGATTACAGGGACTCTGCATTCTTCCTGTATAGATATGGGCCCTTTAGGGGGTGAGAGGTGGGTAAAGTTAGCACTGAACCAGTCTGCCAGGATGTTGGCAATATCGGTTCTGTAATTTTCGTGCCTTTGTGCTGTAACTCAGAGCAGATCTGGGTGTTGTCATCTAGATTCTTGACATAGCTATAGAATACTTTGTGGTTGTCCTTGGCTTTAGTGGCGATTTTGTTTTTATAGCTAGCTTTGGAGGATCTTATAAGGGATCTCAGCTTCTTACTGAGGCTGACCAGGGAGCTCCTCCACTCATGGGATTTTACTCTCTTTTGCAACAGTTTCTTCCTTCTGTTGTACAGTTTGTTTATGGCAGGGGACCACCAGATTGGCTTCCATTTTTTGGAGGATAGCGTCTTGGTTCTGTTTGGGATAGCAGGATCCATGCATTCGTGTAAGTGCTTATAGAGTGCATTTGTGTAGGATTCAGCAGTTGTAACTGTATTGTCCATCTGCATGGGTGTCATGAAGTTCACCACTTCTGTCTTAAGAAGCATGAAGTTGGCTTTGGAGAAATTTTTTACTGTGGATTCCTTAATGGGGGGTGGGGGCGGGATGTGGATATCAAGGGTGATAAGCTTATGGTTGGATTGGACCAATGAGGAGTTGACTTCAGGTGTGGAACACCGGTCACTCATGTTGGTAATGACTAGGTCTAGGATATTGCTGCCCCTAGTGGGTGTGTGGATAAGCTGATCTAGGGCACTGGAGTTTATGAATTCCAGAAAGCGTTGAGCTAAGGAGTTGGTACACGAGTAGTTTTCCCAGGTAATGGTGGGGTAGTTGAAGTCGCCCAGTATTAGGGTGTTTGGTTGAACCCTAATATTTTCCAATACATCAAGAAAAGAGGAGTGGGAATCCTGTGGCATGGTGGGGGATCTGTAGCAAGCTACAATTTGGATTGCAGTTTTGCCCAGAGTTAGTTGCACTTGGATAACCTCGGATGCATTATGCTGAGCAACTAGCCTGGAGGTGTGGATATCCTTAATGAATATGGACACACCTCCGCCTTTGGTGTTTCTGTCCAGGTTACATGGCCGAAAAGTGTGGTATGAGTTATAGCCTGGTAGTGCAGGTGTGTTCTCTGGAGCCTTGAACCAGGTCTCAGTCACTGCACAGATATCGATGTTCTCCATTTTTAGGAGTGCCTCGAGTGAGTGCATTTTGAGATTTAGACTTCTAGCATTGAGTAGCATTACCTTCAGTTTTTGTTTGCCTGTTCCTGTTATGGTGGTGAATTTGTTATTTGAACCCTGCCTAAAAAAGGCACTATAGGGGCACCAAGAGTCTTAGCCAGTATCCGGAATCCCAGAGGCGACAGACACAGGCCATCTGTGGCAAAGTATCATGGTCTATCGACCATGTCATCCCAAGCAAACAGATACTGGATCCCCTTAGAATGACACCAGAAGTTTAACCAATTGTTGAAGTCAGTCATTTTGTCCTTGTACTGCGGTATAATTCTGGACGATAACAGAATGCTACTCAGGGCTAGGGTCATACCTGCCTGGGCTACAAGATCAGAAAGCTCTTCCATGTCTCTCTTCATGTAGTCCAGGGAGGTATGTCTCAGGTCATTCACACCAACATGGACAATGACAGAGTCATATTTGTACTTGGTGTGGAGTGACCTGAGTTTGTGGGTTATGTGGCGGATCCTGGCACCCGACAGGCAGCTGACAGTAACCTTCTCCTTGTCTAGCCTGGTGAGTGGGACATCAGTGTGCTTGACTACAGAGTCACCTATGACTAGTGTGTTGGGTACGTTGTTTTGCCTTATTGGCTGTGGTTGAGTGGCACACTGAGTCTGTGGGCTATGTGTCATTTGGGTTGTGTTGGGGGATGGAGGTTGCTTGCATTTCTGCTTTGGAGGTCTCTGTTGCTTAGACAGATTATTATTGAGAGCCTCTGCAAATGTTTTTGTGTTACTGTGTGCGGATTTTGGTGGTGTAGATTTAGTAGGACTATGTGATGAGTGTGGTGTGGTGCAAATGTTTACCTTCTCCTCATGACTGTCAAGTTCAGTCTTGGTTAGAGAGAGCTTTACCTCCAGTTTGGCTAGATAAGTGCATCTCTCACAGGTTTAGTGTTGGGTGGTAGGAGGAGAGGGTTTTCAGTGTACATGAGGCAATTTCTACATTGCCTCAAGATGCCCAGATTCATCAGATAGACAGGAGAGAACACTGGGAGCTAACCCTTGGACATGCCTGAATAAAAAACTATTTTCCTCTAGATAAGTGAGGAAAGTGAGTACAAGAGCTGTTTTTCTCTAAGCAAGTAAGAAAAGTAAGTACACAAACTGTTTTCCTCTAGGTAATGAGGAAGATAGAGTGCTATAGTAATTAGTAGCTTATTTAGTGCTTACAAGTTCTGAACAAGTGCTGAGCATGAACAAGCAAATTTAAGTGCTAAAACTAAGAATCTGTATCTGCACTAGACGAGTTACAGGACAGAAACAAGTGCAAATGCAGGCTTTCAAATCAGAAAGTTGAGAGAGATGGACGAGATTGCCCAAATGGCCAATAACTACAATTTCTGGGCCAGAACCACTCCTTATGTGGTAGACAGGTTACCTAGTGCTTACCACTCCCACTGATAAGCTAGAAGGTTTCCCTCCAACACAGAAAAGCTTGGGGGGCTCAGAAGCTTACATACAGTCCTGGATACAGCAAATCTGTAACTCAAACACTAGTTACAGGAAAGGTAGGAAACAGGCTTACAGTTTTTTTTTTTTTTTTTTACAGAAAAGTAGCAAAAACAGTAGTAAAAAACAATTCACATACAGTGCAAGCCAGCACACTTGAGTATGCAGCAATATTAGACCAAACACAGTTTAAAAAATGCAATTAAATTAAAAAGGACTAAAAGCAAGCGCAGAAAGAGTTTATTAGGTAGAATGTGGTAAAGATATGGGACTGGGGGAGTGTCCCAGATCAAATCTACAGTGGGGCGGGCAACTGCAAAAGCCACCAAATTTAAACTACAAACCAAAAATAGGGAGGGTAGGTAGGACAAAACAGTTTGAACAGAGATCTAAGCAACAACTAACAGTACAAACTTTAAAACTAAAAAAATATTCTCATCTCTGTATATTTGCCCGTCAGTCTCTCAGAACAGTGAGACAACAGTTTCAACACAGATCTAAGCAACAATTAAGAAACTCTATAACCAAAAAAAAAAATACTCAGCTCTGTATAATTGCAAATAATCTGTAAGGCAGTCTCTCAGAACACAGGTTCCAGCAATTTCATAAAATGTTCATCAAATGTTGTTGTTTGTCAGACAGGAAATATGCCTCAGTAAACAGTAAAAAAGCTGTACAAACTCACACTGCAAAATAAGAACCCAAAGTAGGAACAGTTCCACAGCTCACAATAATCCACACCAGCAAAGTTGCCAAAGAATCCATCCATCCATCCATCAATCCATCCAGCCAGCCAGCCAGCCATCCTCAGCCCCTCCTCCCATTTTTGCACATGGGGTCAAGGTATCAGTTCAACAGTGACAATCATCTTGAGCCAAGGTTTACACCGCTGGGTCACCTGCCCTGCAATGGTAGTTCACTAGTACCACTCACTCACACATGCACTCGCATCTACGGCCAATTTAGAGTGTCCAGTCCAAAAGTTAAAATACTTCATTTATTATACAAACCAGTGAAATCTGAGCTCTTTCATCCCAAAGTCAAAAGGGGCTTCATCAGAGTAAAAAATATAACAAACTTCCTGAATTTAAACACAAAAGCCCAGGAAAAGGAAATCAAAGGGCATTTGAATTTAAAGGTAAAGTAACATCAATCCAAACCTCTTAGTAAGCATTAAAATCGCATAAACTTGCAAACTTATCTAAATATTTATCAAAATTTCATAACATGTAAAATTTCAATAACATGTTGGAAAAAACACAGTATGCACCCAAGCAATTGCATTAAGGTGCATCTTCATAAACCTGTCACACAACAGGGAAACAATAAAGAAAAGCAAGTAGCATAGCCTTGCCTCTTGTTGAACTAAAACACATAACATTCAGTACAGACTTAAAATTTATTTAAAAAAATATATATATCTTTAGCTAAAAGATTTAAGTTTTAAGAAACAGACAAGGGATATACCTTCATTTAGACCATGGGTTCCGGTGACATTGGTTCTAATCTGTCACTCAGACTCTTTGCAATCCAACTTAATGTTCCAAGGTACACCCCTGGAGTCTAAATCAAGGATGTCAATTACAAAAACTTAAAGCCACGGTCATTGCATTTTTGGATCTGTTTAAAAAGGCTGTTTTTACTGTCTTGTTTTTTAATATTCCTTACGTGTTTATAAATACTATCTTTTGAAGCCCTTTCAGTTTTACCAGTATAGAAACAGCAACATTGGGAACACAGTACTATAAAAACTATCCTTTCCATTTTGTAATTACATTTCTTAGGGCAGAAAATTGTTCTGTAACCTCTTATCTTTATCTTTTCTCCTTTCTTGATCTGAGAACAGTAGAAACAACAGCCACACTTAGACATACACTAGTAACGTTTGTTGTTTTTACTAAATATAGTTTGCCTTTCTAGATGATTTATTTATTTTTATTTATTTATTTAACATTTGTTGACCGGGAAAGTCCGACTAGGTTCCACAGATCCTGTTTTCCATGGAGGCCCGGGGAGAAATGCTCCAGAAGCATGTCTTAATGTGGGAGGAAACCGGAGTACCCGGAGGAAACCCACGCAAATGCAGGGAGAACATGCAAACTCCGCACAGAAGGCACCCCAGCCGAGAATCGAACTGGAGAACCTCTTGCTGTGTGACGACAGTGTTAACCGCTGCACCACTGCGCAGCCCAAATAAATAAATAAAACTTTTGTTCTTTTTACTAAATATAGTTTGCCTTTCTAGATGATTCTTCAAGTCCCAATCCCTTCTGAAAGCAACTAGTGGTTTAATCCCTAGTTTTTCTATGTTTAAACCACCCATTGAAAGAATTGTCCAGTAGTTCTCTAGTATCAATTGGACATCTCTAGCTTCATGATTGTATGTGAGAATGCACCCATGTTTAAATTTAGTGCTCTCCAGAGGTTTGTTTTCCATTATAACATTACCAACACCTAGTAAGAGAACATAAAGCCCATTCATCCTTTTTTGTTTCACCTCCTGGAATATCACTTCTAAAAATTGAGCTGGGTAATCACGGTTAGATAACACTGCATTAAAATTTCCCCTTCTGTTATGAAGGAGTCAATCCCAGAAACCATCCTAGCAAGGCAAACCTGCTAGCCCTTAACTAATGCCTTTTGCTGCTGTAAAGGATGCCAGCGATCAAAATGAAGAAGGGAGTTTGAGTAGGTGGGTTTTCTGAATAAACCGGAGGTAAACCAACAATTGTAATAGTCAGTTCTCAGTTCCATGTCTGAGTAGTTTAAAATTTCAAAAGATTTAATCATAGTGAAACTCAGAAAGTGGGTGGTTTTATTTTCACTATTGTTCCAAAAGATAACTAGGTCGTCAAGGTAGCACCCTTACAAATTCCAGCATTTATCAAATGGTGAGTTAAACAAATAATTGTGTTCACAGTCTGCTAGGACAGCATTTGCAGAATCGGGGCACATTCAACCCCCATTGCTACACCATTTGTCTGCTTATAAATTGTCTCCTCAGACCATATGAAATTATTTTTAGGACAATTTCTATAAGAGAAGTCACTGCCTGAATAATCCTAGATTCCAAATCAGTATGCTGCCATAAATACTGGTGGAACCAATCAATACCTGTGTCATGTAGTATAACTGAGAAGAGGGCTTTTATGTCTATACCGATCAAAATTAAACTCTCAGCGTAGGTATCTCTGTGGATTACTCAAAAAAATCACACTAATCTTTGTAAATGTGGGGTGCCTTGCTTAAAATACCTTTCAGTTTTGTGTCAATAAACTTTGCTATTAAATGGGTTTTTGACCCTTTTGCATATACTATTAGTCTTAGGGATGGTTCTACCAAATTATTGTGAATTTTAGGGATTCCAAATACTGTTGGGATCCGTGGAAATTCATGCTTCATATAGTTAAACTCCTCAGTGGTAATTGGCTCTTCTAATAGTAAATCATACAAAGCTAGGTTAATTTCATATATGAAACATTCAACTCATTTGTACAGCTCTCTTCATATTGATCAGAAACCAGAATGGTCTCCGTCCTTTTTATGTATTCGATTTGGGCCATTACCACCATCCCACTGCCTTTATCAGGCTTCATGCATTTGATGGTTTGGTTTGTATTAATTTCACTAAGTTCTTACGTTCATAGTTCATAGTTTTAGTACTAGGCTAACTGCCCCTGCGAGCCATTTTAAGCCTAGCCATTATCCCTTGTGAGACTCAAACCCTGCACCTTGTATTTGTAAGGCAGACACCGTAGCCATTAAGCCACCCTCCCAACCAAGTAACATCTGTTCCCTTTCATCTGGGTTATTGTAAGTCAAACCCATAGCCGGCCTTACACATAGGCCAACTAGGCGGCCGCCTAGGGCGCCGCTCTAGCAGGGGCACTTTTCCAGTATTTATTTGGGGTAGGTAGATCTGGATGAGAGTATTGGGTGATGTGGTGGGGGGCGCTGTAGAGCCCTTTTGCCTAGGGCACCAGCTGATCTAAGGCCGCTCCTGGTCAAACCCCTATTGTTTTTGAACATTTTTCTGATCTCATGTTCACAATTTTTTTTTTTTTTAAAGTGAAAGTGTGGAATGTAGGGGGGTTAAAACAATAGGTTTTTACAAGTGTTACTAACTTCAGAATTCGAGTTCACATTATCAAAAAACACAGTGAGATTTATCTTTCTAGTAAACCTTTTCAAATCAACAGTAGTTTTAACCAGATTACCTTTTTTAAGTCAAACAAATGCAAGACCTTTCTCAAAAAGAGAAGGATGAGCTCTGGAAAGATCCAAGGAACTATAATTATACACTTTAAAGTCATTCTTACAGATGGAATGATCATGGGTCCTTTGGTCACAGTTAATTCCTTGCATGACCCCTCCCTCTCTGAGATCTTGGCGAATTCCTGAATGTGGTTTCCGAGAGGTGTTGCCCTGCCACCACCCTTGCTGTGCTCTCCTCTGGTTTCTTATTCTCTCTGATCTCCATGAGGGTGGGGAGCTCAGGGCGGCTGGATGATAGTCTAAAGGGGATGGATGAGATTCATTGTCGTATGCTGCACCAGCCTCATTGGAGAGATCATTGTTGTAAACAATGTTAACCTTCTGTTAGTGGGGGGGGGGGAATATGCCTTTTCTTGGTATAATCAATTCTATCCCAGACCAACTTCTTCTGTGTCCTATTTTTAACCTCTTGCAGGGTTTGATCTACTCTGCTGAAGTGCATATTGTATTCACCCCTCACAGAGTTAAAAAAACAAGTTATTGGAAATGCAGGTGTCCAATTGACTGATTTCAACCTACATTATTCCCATTGTCCTCTGCTTCAGTAAACACATTCTGCTAACACAGGCACCCTGTTGTAAGTTTGTGCCTACCCATTCAGTCATCAAGACTAGCATTAAAGGTAGCCAAAGTAGCACTTTGTTTGAGCTGTAGTGATGGCTTATTCCATAAGCTAGGAATACATTGAGTTATTAACCAGTCAGAGTCACCAGCCAGAAAGCATTTATTTTGGGGTGAGACACACTCTGTAGATGAAAGCAAGTGACAACACTTTCACTTCATCACAGTTATTGGTGTAGTGTGACATCACTCCTGCACGATGTCACTGGTTTATTATGCATGCTGCCATTTCTGCTTTCATTGCAGGCACACTAGCAAAGCTGCACTTAACTGAAATGAACTTTCCCGAAAGCAGGTAATCAAAGTATGGATGCAAAGACAGATTTATGCATGTCACTGAAGTCTGTTAAATGGTACAAGTCCCTTTACATAAGTTGCACCCAAATCAAACGGTTAAAAGGTCACACAGGCAAACCATTCAGTAAAAACTGCAAGGAAAACCCAGACAAGCTAGAGTTTTCTCTGTGTGATACCTTAAACTTCCTGTAACAGAGACCCCTTAAGGACATCAAGTGTTTCAGCTACCTCTTGGGCCTCCATTACAAGACATTGAATGTATCCTTACAGAAGGCTGAACATATCATTACAGGAGGTTTAAAGTATAATTACAGGAGGTTTAAGGTATCACACAGTGAAAACTCTAGCATGGCTGTTTTTTTCCTGCAGTTGTTACATAAGTTATACTGACCACACAGTTGATTATATTAAATAGGATGCTATGCCTCTGAATGAGGGTGTGAGGCGTTGTGTCCTTTACCCACTCACAAAAACAAAACATTTTATTGTTTAGTAAAAGAAGTCTTACGTTTGGCAAGTTTACTTTCTGAGGGTTGCTTTTATGTTCCTTTCAGTTTGTTACTATCAATTTATCCACAACAGTATGATTTTTTTTTGTGTCATAATATAACGTGTGTGTGTGTGTGTGTGTGTGTGTGTGTGTGTGTGTGTGTGTGTGTGTGTGTGAAAGAAGCTAAAATAAATTTATTTGGACAAAATGTATTTCATTTGATTGTTTGATTGCACTCAAATGTGAGAGGTGTATCAGCGGGGGAGGTTGGGGCAGGGAGGTCACCTTGTCATCCTGGGGGGGTTGTAAATTATATATAGCATCATCAGCTAGCATTTCATTCATTATGCTAGCACATTTGCACCCTCAAACTCTATTGACTGAAAGCTTTTCTGAATGTATGTGATAAAGATGTTACAGATTATTTTCTAACTTCTACAAAAGGCAATAAAATGTGTTTTCCCTTAATTATAGATGTAGTATCAGTTCTACAGAAATTATAAAACATCAGAAATATAGAAATTTAATCTGCTGACATGAATAAATGGATTATTTTTAATATAACTGATTATGTTTTATTAAAGCATTAAATGTTAGCTGATGATGCTCATAAATTATGTATTTTAAAATCTAATTTATGAGTAGAATTGCACTGACTAAGTTATTTGAATGTTTTTATGTTCCAGTTTTATATGGGCTTGTTAAGGCAGATAAAAATGATGAAAATAACACTTTAAGGCCTATCATTTCTGAACGGGGTTGGACCATTGAACTCATTTCAATTTATTTAGAAAAGATGTTATGAGAACATGTTATGCTGAATGGATGACTTACAAGACACTAAGCATTTTGTAAGGGGTCTGTATACATGGGACTTAAATAATAAAAGTGAGCAGTTTTGTTTAGTAACTATGGACATTAATTAATCATTGTTTACTGTGATACCTCACAAAGATGGAGTTGAATTTGTACATAGTTATCTTTCTATGAATTCTGATGTAACTAATATTAGGATTAATTTGATATGCATCTTACTTATACAAGAGACCTGGGTTTTCTCATATAATCATATATATTATATCCAGAAATGTGGCTTCAGTGTGGGCACAGCCTGTGTGAATTCATAGGCAGACTTGTTTTTTGTTTTTGATTACCCTATATACCAACAACCAGTTTTACATTAAGTACATTTTGTTGATAATGTGTTGATGATATGGAAAGGTGAAGTTGAATCTCTTATGGCTTTCCATGGCTATCTAGAGTCTTATGACAAATTTTCTAAGAACATTCAAATGAATGTATAGACTTCCTGGAAGCTAAGATTATTACACATACCACAGGGTCCATAGAAATAGAAGTGTTTAGAAAGGGATGCATGAGCGATTCTTAGTTACATCATTCCAGTATGCATCCTAAACATAATATAACATTAAGAGAATTAATGAGAGCATCTAGGTTGACTACCAATGGCATTAGATTAGAAAATACAATGACTGTGTTTGCACTGATGTTATAGCAAAAGGCTATAAAGATAATGAAATATTTAAGACAATTTAGTTTTGCTTACTTATGATAATAAAGTTAGACATTATTTTAGTTCATTAGATAGAAATGTCATTCATAAAGTCAATTAATGTGAAAACTTTACATGTCCCTTTAACTTACTCTACAGATGTAAATTTGATTTTGCATGTTTTTAAAAATAACTGGACTATTTTGATGACACATGATAAAATTAGCAAATTAATAGGTAGCAACCCCAAGTCTACTTTTAAACACAAGAAAAAAAGGAGAATATGCTATTATAAATTATACTGTAACTGATAGTTCTTGTCGCCCTGATACTTCTCCTTGTAGACGTTGCACAACGTGTACATATTAAAATTAGTGAAAACTATATTTTTAAGCAGCATGCTGGCTGTGCTGGTAGACATTTGCTGTATTTAGCTAGATGTCAAGTATGCACAGCATATTATGAAGGGAAGACAAACTACACCTTTAGGGAGTGGATATGTGAACATGTTTCTGATGTAAGCAAGAGGAATACTAATTCCTTAGTGAGACGTGGAACATGACTTAAGTCATAATTTTAAATTTCAAATCGTGGAATTGATCTGCTTATATAATCAGGGTGGTGATATAATGAATTACATTAAAACAATTGAGGTGAGTTGGATTTTAGAATTAGAAGCACATAAATGTCCAGGCTTGACAGACTGTCGTTGAAGCCTGTTTTAAAGGAAAGAGGATTCAAACATTAATTTGATTATATATGCTTGTGTGTGTGTTTTATTATTTATGGTGTGATGTCAAGAATGATGTATTTGAACTGTAAGTAATTAGATGATTTTTTGACTGTGTAAATATCTGATGAAGCAGCTAATGAAAATGTGTATGTGATACATTAAAGTTTCTCTAAGTTATTTGGAATGCAGTCTCTTTTAGTTTGTGTACAGCTCTTGACTCTATTTGGGTGGATTCCTTGTATGTCAAATGGCAAAGTATTAGAGGTAGGTTCATAGGCACTTACTAGGCCATTGATCCTTGAGAATCTTTAGAAGCCTAGATATACACCCCCATGAAGTTTTAGCCTTTATATTTTAAGTATGAGTAACCCAGAGATGAGTAGAACTTTTCTATGTTGCCCCTATACGTGATGGACAATGATGCTGAACCAGGTATGAATTTGAAGTTACCCATCCATTCCTCCAGATTGTTTGAATAGTATAAGAGAAGTACTTTACTCTACATAGAAAGGAAGATGGTTCCAAAGAACTAGTATTCTCTGTAATACATATCTATCCCTCCAACATGTTTTATTTATGTTGCAAAAGAGATTTAAATCTTTTGATTGGGTGTTTTTGCCTCCACTGGAGTAGCAAACCTGCAGTGGGTCTGACAAGATAGGATTTGCTGAAAGTCTATATGTGAGGCAGAGATTGCCCTTCAGTAGTCTGTATGACAAAGTGAAGAGGGACAAGACTTTGAGACAGTGTTCATAGTTCTTAGGATTTAGGTCCTTGATTTTCTTAGTAAGAAAGTTTTGTGGGCATTTCAGATGTCTCACATATTTGGACAGGTACATATTGAGGGGGGAATTACACTCAGTTATTGGCCTGATAAGTGCAGAATACAGTGGAATAATTATCTATTTATTTTTATTTGTCTTTGTTGTTACCTACTGGGTAAAATATTTTCAGTGGAGGCTTGGGGAGAAAAGCTCCACATTTAAGTTTTACATGATGTACATTTATAATTGCAGGCTAAAAACATCAATACATAATCTTATTTACATGATTTTTACATATTTATAAATATTTCTTACATGAACATAGCATTTTAACACAGAAAAAAAGAAATTAACATAAATTGGCTAATCATTGAATAGACACACAGTAACAATTAATGTATTTATAGTGTGATGACTGCAGGAAAAAGATCAGACTGGGGTGTTTTTGAGTTTAGTAATAATTTACAGACAAGTAAAATATAGCTTAAAAATGATAAGAAAGATATGACCTATGAACCTATATTCACCCTGGGGATCATGTCAGTCGCCCTGCTAGACAGGGATCCAGAAAAGTAAATATTGTGGGAAGGAATATCCAGGGAATTGTTATGGCTAGGCTTGTATAGGCCCTAGGGCCGATAGCCTAGTACCAATGTATGAACCTATGACCCTATGAAAGGAGAAGTCATGTAAATGAGCTGAAAGATAAATGGACAGAGGAAGAAATGTAGTTAGTGGTGGGTTGTGAGAGAAGGAGGAAAAGTAAGAATTTAGGAAATAAGTGTAGTATGAGGAGGAGCAATAATAAACAAAAAGATTGGTTGTAAGAGTTGGAATAAAGTAACCTGAGTAAAGCTACCCAGGCGAGCAGGAAGAACAGGTCTAAATGATCACATCTCTGGATGTGGGCACCATACCCTTAGTAATAAGCTGTGCAAATAAAATGCACTTTCTTGTAATAGTGGATACATGGTGATCAAAAGACGGATCTATATCACATAGTCAAAGTCTTATAATTTCGAACACGTAATGTTCGAACCATTATGTTCAAAGTTACAAAACTTCGACTATGGATAAAAAAAAAACAAAAACAATGGAAAACAAAATAAACTGTTTTAAGCAGGGGGTCAAATCCCACTGAACCCCCCACACCCCCGCTACTTAAATATACCAACTCCGAGATCACACCCCGTTGAACAAAATGGAAACCTCCGCTTATGGAGATTTCCATTCAAATGCTCGAACATTTACAAATTCAAACTTATGGTGTCAACCATATGAGGTTCAAACTTGTAAAAGTTCGACTATGTGATAGGAACCCCAAAGGACAGTTAGTTGTTTACATAGTTTCCCAGTTCCTGAACTTCTGGATCAATTTTCAGGGGTGTGCTGTCAATGTGATAGTTACAAGAGACTTCTTGTTTTCAAGAGGACAGAATTATGCATTTCTTGGCATTCAGGTTTAGTCCATAGTGACATCAGCTAGGCCCTCTTGGAGAATCTTGGTATCCTTTGGTGAGTTGATTATGGCACCAAGTTTACAGTCATCTGCAAACTTGATCAGCCATAAATGGTTAAAGAGTATAACAGGCACAATATAGGTATTTCTCTTTACAAGTGGTATCAGATGACAGGTTGAGAAGAAGCCAGTGAGAAAGATAACCATATTTGGCAATGTGTCCATTATATCTTTGATATCCTTAACCAAAGCGATACCAAAGCAGATAAGACTTTGGATGTCCGATAAAATGGAACATTTGAAATCTTGATTACTGAATGTGTATAACTGATGCACACAGTTTGCTTATTTTCTTTCTTAATCCAAAATTTTAGGAAGACAAAATATGTTTCAAGAGAAACTGGTATAAAAAAGTCAGTACACTGGGGTTAGACTGTGTGATATGATATCATAGGTTCATAGGTTCTTTGGTGTTTACTAGGCTAATGACCACAAGGGTCTTTTTAAGCCTAGCCATGCATCTTAAAATCTCTGACAAGTTTGGGTACCTTTGATAACTGTAAGCAGGAGCTTGGGGGATGAAACATTTACAAACAGGGGCCTGGGAGAAGAATTGTTTACAGGTTGTCTGTGTCCATTAAAAACATAGGTGCCAAAGGAGGAATGAATTTCCTGTTCCCCATCCAAATGTCCAAGTTACACTTGAATTGGGCTAGGAAGGACCTCAGCTTCACATGGATAGGGAGCCTGTTCCAGAGATGGGGGTAGTCTCTGGGATACATACCTGTCTGTCACGCAGGTCCCACTTATATCACAGGCAAGGTTTAAGTCTTTAGAATGGGTCAATCTGGTGCTGTTTGATTTGCTCATATGCAGGAGATCCATTAGAGTGGGATCTGACAATGCCCTGTATGCCAGGCATAGATCTCCCCTCAACAGTCTGTAGGAGACAGAATACAGGGATAGGGCCTTGAGACAGTCTGCATAGGACATATTACTTATGCCCTGTATTCTTTTAGTGAGGAACATCTGTGGACATTGCAATTGTTAGATATGTCTGGTTAGGTGCATAACAAAGGGGGCATTGTACTCAATAATAGGTCTGATGAATGCCAAATTCAGTGGAACATCATTTCCTTGGAGCTAGATGCCATACCTTTGTTTATCAGTTACAGAACATAGAATGATTTCCTTGCTACTGTAGACACGTGATGGTCAAATGCTAGATTATTGTCTAAGTGTGTCCCCAAATCCCTGACTACTGGGTCAACTCTAAGGGGTGTGTTGTCAATATGATAGTTACCAGGGGTGGATGACTTCCTAAAGAATACTATTATGCATTTCTTGGCATTTAGTTTTAGTCTATGGCTCTGACACCAGTTGTTTGCCTGTGTCAGTTTGGGATTCAATGGCAGTTCCTAATTTGCAATCATCCACAGATTTATTCAGCAAGAGACCATTGACATTGGTCTTGACTTCAGAGAAGTAAATGCCAAAAAAGAGTGGTCCAAGAGCTGATCCCTGAGGGACTCCACTTGTGACTGGCCTCTTTGTAGAGGTGGATTCCCCGATATTAACTTTCTGGGTCCTGTCTGTAAGCCATTTGGCTATCTACCAGGTGACATACAGGTTTGTACCTAACCTCTTGAGTTTGTCAACAATGCCCAAGTGGGGAATTGTGTCAAATGCCTTGGCCAGGTCAAGGTAGGCAGTGTGAACCATTTTGCCCTCATCCATTGCTTTGGTGACCTTGTCAAAGAAGTCCACCTTGTTGAGTAGGCATGACCTGCCCTTGAAACCAAACTGGGTTGGGTCCAGTGTCTGGAGACTTACTATATCAATATTGATCACTTCCATGATAATTTTTTCCATGGCTTTGCATATTAAACTAGTGATACTTATGGGTCTATTGTTTCCAGGGTCTGTAGATGGCCCACCTTTGTGCAGAGGGATGACTATTGCTGTTCTCCATTCATGAGGCATGAAGCCTGTTTGGAGGCTACAGTTAAATATCAGTTCCAGAGAACCTGATAGATCATGTTTCATGCTAATTAGATGGCATCTTGGGATATTGTCTGGGCCCATTGATGCAGTGTTCTTGGCTTTAGAGAGAGAGTTAAGGACTTGTTCCCTAGTGATAGCAGGGGGAGTTGTATTTGATGGTATTTCCTGAGGGAAGGTTGAGGGAAGAGAGAGGTAAAGTTGGAGCTGAATGTGCTGGCCCGTAGGTTTGTTATATCTTCTGGCTCAGTATAGGTGACTCAATTTACAATGAACTCTGTACACAGCTGTGTATTGCCTTTGAGGTCACGGACATAGCTAAAGAATGCCTTGTAGTTGTCCTTGGCGTGGGAGGCCAAATTTACCTGAAATTTGGCTTTTGTAGACTTTATTTGTCCTCTGAGTTGTTTGTTTAGTTTGATAAGAGTGCTTTTGTCCTGCTGGGGGCTGCACCTCCTAATTTTTGCCATGATTTCCTTCCTTCTGTTGTGCAGCCTATTGATTTTGTGATTCCACCAGGGTGGCTTGTTTTTTGAGTTAGTTATGTACTTCTTCCTGGTGGGTACAGCTGCCTATATGCAGGTATTAACATACTTATATATAGTTTCTGTGAACAGTTCTGCATAGGTAGCAGTGTTCTCAGGGATTATGGGGGCTTCAAATTTTGGCAGGTTATCACTTAATAGCAGGAAGGTAACCTTAGAGTAGTCCAGGTTTTATTTTTACTTCAAAGGAGACCATTTTGTGGTCTGACTTTACCAAAGAAGACATTATACTAGGGGTTGTTCAGCATTTTCCCATATTAGCTCGGACCAGATCCAGTATGGTCGCACCCCTATTCGCTGTATTAAAAATCTTGTCCGGTAAGTTTGTGTGTACAAAATCCACTAATCTCTGTGCTTGTACGCTTGGTGTCATATAGGATTTCCTGTTAATAGTGGGGTAATTAGACTCACCCATGAATATGGTATTAGGTTGGATGATGAGTGTTTCCAATAAATTTAACTATATGGTATGGGTTTCCTGAGTCATAGAGGGGGATCTACAGCTTGCAAGGAAGTGGTATTGGAGTTTGCCTATGGTAATTTTAACACAGAGTAGCTCAAGTGCATTGTCCTGTTCGACCAGCCTTGAGGTATATTTATTTTTTATGTAAATCGAAACACCTCCACCTTTAGTCCCTGTCTGTATCGTAACTGGTCTAAATCTGTGGAAGGTATCTACCAAGCTGGTAACAGAGATAGTGGGAAAGTTCATATCCATGGCAACAGACCCTTTTTATTGATTAGACAGTTGGAGTGAGAATATAAAGCAATGTCAGGAGTACCCAGTTTGCATCTCTGGGGACAGTTCTTGCCACTGCAAACTATTTGCCCTATGTGCATCTAGGTAATGGTGAAATTTCAATTGTGCTTTTACAGGAATAATGTCACTTGAGATGTTTGTGTCTTTACATCACTGAAGATCATCATCATCACTGACCGCCAATCTTCTACATGGGGCCAGGATGTCATGTCAGCTGTCATCATCTCTCTCAATTCAATGCCACTTTCCTGCCTTCTTCGACACTTGTTCCTGACTGTCACTGGTCTTCTGTCCACCTCTTTGCTGGATGCCCTTGTTTCCTCTTACCTTCTTCCTGTCTGTACCAAATAATCTTCACCAGATTGTCTTCTGCTTTTCTGCACATGGGCCTGATCCAGTGTAATCTGTTGACTTTGACCTTTTCTGCAATTGGATCTACTTTGGCTTCTTCTCTTATGCCCTCATTTCTTCATCCACCCCACAGTTTGGATCCAACCACTCATCTTAGGCACTTTATCTCCATCACCTCTAGCTTCCTCAACTACTCTGCCTTTACTGCCCAGGTTTCCATGCCATACAGTAGTACTGATTGCACCACTGTTTTGTACAACTTACTTTTCAACTTTTCTGGCATTCTTCTGTCATGCACTACCAGCCCTTCTGATTCTAGCTTTTACCTCCTCATTCAGATCTCCCTTCTCCTCAACCACCCCTCCCAAATACTTGAAGCTGTTAACCTGTTCAGGTATTTTCCCTTCTATCACAATTCTCCCCTTCTTCTGATTTCCACCATTTGCTGCCATTACAACTGTCTTATATCTGTACTCAGTTTCATCCCATGTGCCTTCAGTTTTGCATTCCATTTCCCTATCTTTTGCTGGAGTTCTTGCTCAGTGTCTGCCTGTAATGTCAAATTGTCTGCAAACAGCAACTTATTTGACCTGTCCCCTCCAACCTGTTTGCTAATGTAGTCTGTGACACCCCTGCACTGACCCAGTGATCAAGGAGTCTCAATCCTCACCTCAGTGAGGGACGTACACATTGGGAGGATGACAAGTACAGAGACAGTAAAGTACAATTTCCCTTAAGAGCACACAGAGATCACAGTCAGTCTAGGGCTGGTTTCTCCCTCTCCCTCCAGATCCTCAATAAGCTCCACACTGGCACAGCTATAGGGTTAAGATCTCAGTCGAGTGGTCAAGCTAAAAACTCCAGCACCCTCTCTGTCCAACCAGTGCTTAGTGTCCCTGCCCAAGTATTTGGACACACACACACACACACGCACACACGCACACACCCACACACACACACACACACACACACACACACACACACACACACAAACCCACACAAACCCACACACACACACGCACAAACCCACACACACACACACACACACACACACACTTTGAGATTTAATGTATATACAAACACACAGACACTCATGGGAAAGGCTGGCACATGGTCACTAGCTATGCCTCCTTCTGCCCAGACTATACAGTAGTACCAGCTGCCACCAACCACTACTTATCAGCTACTATAAGGCCCTTCCCAAAGGGTGACCAATTCTACTGTGTAATGTTACTATTATCCAAATAGTAAGTGTGACCAAACGTTTAGGGCTTTTTAAGAGTGGCCTGTACAGTGCATCCAGATACATATGCAAGTACTATAAGAGCTTAAATATCTCTAAACAAATCAGCCACAATTAAAAGGTTTAAATATATTTAATAATAAATAACAAAAGAACAAGACAATACTCAGTAACTGAACACAGTGACAACAGAGTTCAGAATCACAGGAAATATTTTAAAACAACATTGCAGGGCAGTCTCACATTTATTTATTTATTACATTTGTTTACCGGGTAGTGTCCAACTGGGCCAGGGTCCCATTTTCGGCAGAGATCCGGGGAGAAAAGCTCCACAGTATTTCAAACAACGTTTACATACAATACATGCATTTATAAATTATGACTGATAGAGCAATACAGGCAATAGTTCAAGCTCAGGAATTGTACCATGCAGTACTGTGCTCTTTTTATATAAGACAAATAATACAACAGAGGATAGTAGGATAGTAGTTATGATGAGAACTAAGACAGAACTGGGTTTATAGTTATCCAGGAGAGAGGCAAGAGCACAGCCAGTGATTAGTGAGATGTTCCTTTAGGAGTGCTTTGAACTGATTATGAGATTTTTTTTTTGTTATAGTCTCTGGAAGAGTGTTCCAGAGTTTGGCTATTTTGTGAGTAAAGGGAGTCACCATGATAGTTGTGGGAGTTGGAGACCTTGTATAAGAGTTTGTTAGAAGATCTGAGGGCTCTGGGATTGTTACTAGGTTCAACTAGGTGGGAGATTGCAGGGCAGTTACTGGGAAAATGGATTATGTTCTGGGCTAAGTTTATCTGATTAAGTGATAAAAGGTTAGGGAGCTCTAGCCAGTTTAAATGTGAGAGAGCTAAACAGTGGTGAGATCTGTGTGGTTGATTTGTGGCATATTTAGCTATCTTGTTGTAGCATGATTCTAGGCTGTTGAGGTCCGATTTTCTATGATTAGTGAATATGAGGGAAACATACAGGAGGGTGGATAGTAAATGCATGCAAGCAGTGGCTAGCCTGGCATTGGGAGTAAGGTATGGTTTGGCCTTGTATAAGGGTGCCTAGTTTCATGTGGATGTTTTTGACAGTTTGAGCAATATGTGTTTCAAATTTGAGGTTCTCATCTATGCTAACACATAAAAGTTTAGTGTGTCTTGTGGGGACTATCTTGGTTCCATTTGTGGAAGTGAGTGAGAAAAGGAGCTGGGGAGGTTTGTTTTTTTTTTGTTACTGAAGACTATGATTTTGGTTTTGTTGGGATTTAAAATTAGTTGGTGTTTAGAGAGGTATGTTTCAATGTCTTGAAAAGATGATTGCATTTTAAGTTGGTGTTCTTGTGGTGTGGGGGCAGAGCAGATAACTGTAGCATCATAAGCATACTGTACAATTAAGGCTTGTTGAGTAGCTGAACTGAGGTCATTTGTGAATATGGTAAAGAGAAGATCACCAAGTATAAATCCTTGGGGTACGCCTATGGAGACAGGGAGTGGGGGGGGGAGTTTTCTCATTTTGTAGCTTGCTGATGACTGGAAAGATAGCTATGGAACCAGATTAGTGATGAAGGGCTTAGGCCATAGAAAGATAGTTTATTGAGAAGTACTCGGTGGGATACGGTGTCAAAGGCTTTCGACATTGAGAAAAATGGATGAGACAAGCTGGCTTTCATTCATGCGATGATGGATGGTGTTAGTGAAGTTTAGGAGGGCAGTTCTAGTACTGTGCTTAGGTTTAAAGCCATGTTGTGTGCTGGACAGGAGGTTATTGTTAAGTAAGTAGTTAATGAGTTGGTTGTCAGTACATTTTCCTAGTATTTTTGCAAGGGTGGAAGGATGGCTATGGGTCGATAATTAGTTAGTTCTTTGGAGGTCCACCTTTGTGGAGTGGTATGATGTGAGATATTTTCCATAAAAGTGGAACATATTGTTCTTTAATAGACCAGTTAATCAGGATAGAAATGGGGTAAGAGATGGAGGGGGCAACAAGTTTTAGAAACTCATTTGGGAGTTTATCTGAAGCTATGCAACCAGGTTTGAGTTTGGTTAAGAGAGTCGTTATGTAGTTAGTTTGCACAGGTGTGAAGGAGAATTGTTTATGAGTATCTGGGGTAGAGGTGGGGGTAGAAAGTGGCTGGGTTGGTTAGTTGTCTAGTAGGGAGATGACGGTGTTTATGAAGTGGGAGTTGAATTGAGAAGAAATGGGGTCAGGGTTGTTTGGGGTGACAGGAGGAGGGGTAGAGGTACAACCTGGGTTTATGAGCTGATTGATGGATTTCCAGAATTCTTGGGGGTTGTTTTGGTGTTTTTGTTGACAGGATCGGAAGTATGTTTGTTTGTCTTTTTTGATCTGTTTCTTTGTTAAGTTTCTTAGCTGTTGATAGGTTAACAGGTCTGTTTTCTCTTTGGAGGTATGGTATATAGACTAGGATTAATCTCTATGCTTCGTTAGAAGTTTGGTGTCTTTGGTTAGCCATGGGAGGGGCTTGGTTTTAGTACGTACTTTTCTAGTGAGAACTAGGCTATTTAGGATTGTGAAGAAGGTTTCATTGAAGCAGTTAACAGCAGCATCTAACTGCAGGTGTTTAAGAGTGTCCAGTTACATTGTTGGAGTAGGAGGTTGAAGTTAGTAGAGAATAAATTTTTCTTGGTAGTGATATATTTGTAGATTATGTCATTTTGTGTATGCACTCACTTTCTATAAAGGAAGGTTGAAGAGTGATTGCTGAGGGAGTCAGGTAGGCACCCAGGTAGGCAACTAAGGTTAGGCTTGGTGGTTAAGATCCAGTCTAGTGTTGTCTGCTTGTTGGAGGGTTTATCTATACAGGTTGGACAGGTTATAGTTTGGATGAAGTTAAAGAGATTAACAAAATTAGATGGACTAGTTAATGTGCAGCTATGCCAATCCAGGTTAAAGTCACCAAGCACAATTGTTTCTTTGGAGAATTTGGTAGCTGACTGGTTTAATAGGTTTTCAATGAGAGGAAGGTTATTACCAGGGGGTAAGTAGGTGGCCATAATTATAATGGATTTGTTAGGATTAATTTCGAGGCAGGTGGTCAGAAAACATCTAAACTAATCTTACTAAGTTCCTATCTATCTCTAAGAGAAATCACTGTAATCTAAGTCTTACTTACAGAGTAACACCCAGGCAGAAGTGCTGGGTGAATGTTTGTAGGTAATTCTAGGTCTACCAATACAAAATATATAGACTCACTCTCTGAAATAGTTCTTAAATTACTATTAAACATTTCTGCTGGGTTATCTCAGATTACGTCATTCTTTGACACCTCTGCCTTCAGTTTCCAGGCTAACAGAAACTTAAAAGTTAGCACCTCTATTTCAAAAATACTTATCTCTTAGAAGCTTGCCTGGAACTGGAAGTCATAAAACAGTTACACACTTTTATCTTTGAAACCTGTAGTTATTTCTGTTTCCAGACAACAGAAAGAATTTCTAGCTGCAGACATTCTGTCTTCTAGCTGAGATAAACACCATCATAAACAATTCACTTATTTTCTTAGAGTTTCAAGTTAACTCTGTTCTTTTCCAGTAGTGTACACTGTGGTTACATTCTTGAAGCTCAGCACATAACATACAGTTTTATTACATTTGTAGGACAAGCATACAAATCATATTACTATTCACAAATGACATAGAATTATTTACAAAATTCTAGCTAGCTGAGCTGGCAGCCTTTACATAGTCCATCACCAGTATGAACAGCAGTGAGCTCAGAGGCCTGGTGCACACCCACTCCCCCTGGAATCCCTTTGTAAGACCGAACACTCTTCGTGCTTGAGTCACTGGGTCTTTGTACATAACTTGCACTAATTCTATCAATGTTTCTCAGACTTTGAACCACCACAGGACTGCCCAAATCAGCTTTCTTTGGATCTTGTCATATGCTTTCTCCAAGTCAAGGAGTGCCCAGTTGGACTATTTCCTTATCTCTAGCTTCGTCTGAATTATCTGTCTTGCTGCAGACATCAGTTCAGTTGTGTCGTATCCTGATCTGAATCCAAAGTGCTCATGTCTCATCTTACTTTCTACTACTCTGCGTATTCATTTATCAATCACCCTGTCCAGAACTTTCATGCAGTGAGATGATATAATTTCATGCAGCATGATAGGAATCACTGAAAATGGCAATGTTATACTCATGACCACCCACATCAGTGCTATTCATGTTACTGGGCACAACAAGATGTTCATGAATTCCTACATTTTAAGGCACTTTAAAAAATGGTTTTTTTTTGTTTGTTTTTTAATTATGGACATTTTAAAGGAACTACTGTTATTACCGCAAGGTACAACAGTCTGAGATTTGTTGTTTTTTTAAGAGGTACAGTGCAGATCCCCTGGAGTTGGAACACCTCTAACCCCCATGTGAAAATATGGAAAGGTGTTTCATTCTTTATGCAGTATCAGAGATTCACAGATCACCTATTCTGAGATGTCAAACTTTGCAAGGTCTAAATAGAATCCTTTGCTTGTAGCCCATTACACTGTAAATCTGTCTGGCATTTGGTGCAGAGGATTAGGCTATGCAGTATTAAGATACTTCCCATGGTACAGGGTTTGATTCTCACAGCTTTCATTTGCCTACAGTGTGACCTTGAGCGAGTCAATTTATCAGAAAGGGCTTTGAAGAAATTGGGAATTTGGGCATTGTCTCCTGGACTGCATGCCTAGTAATCATCAGTGTCAAAATGCATTTGTGATCTTCTTATTGACTTAACATTTTTCATAATAGTAGCACAACATTCTGTCCCTTTCTTGGATGTAGCAGCGGTTTCACCTACAGCTAGTATTTTTCTCCTTTAATATTTTATCTGTTGTCTATCTTATATAATCATTTAGGCATGACTATATAGCACATGCTCTGAACTAATTTATTATGGTTTACTGATGCACTTACAGGTAGTTGTTCTTGTCAGTGGATTCATTTTTATATGGAGCAGACTGCGATATTATGTTCCAGGGAGTGTAAGGTTTATCTTTGATGAACAGCAGTGCCAACAAGCATATCCTTAATTTTGGGACAGTTAATAGCAAGCACTTTTGTGAAGAGCCAAATGACGATAATCTACTCAGTACTGAGCTGATTACACAGCAATCTGGTGAAGAGCCACATGGCATTAGTCTACTGAGTACTGAGCTTATTACACAGCACTTTGGTGAAGAGCCACGTGGCATGAGTCTACCAGTCCTGAGCTGATTACACAGCACTTTGGTGAAGAGCCATGTGGCATTAGTCTACTCAGTACTGAGCTTATTACACAGCACTTTGGTGAAGAGCCATGTGGCATTAATCTACTCAGTACTGAGCTTATTACACAGCACTTTGGTGAAGAGCCACTAGCATTACTCTACTCAGTACTGAGCTGATTACACAGCAATCTGGTGAAGAGCCACCAGCATTAGTCTACTCAGTACTGAGCTGATTATACAGCACTTTGTTGAAGAGCCACTAATATTAGTCTACTCAGTACTGAGCAAATTACACAACAATCTGGTTAACAGCCACCAGCATTAGTCTACTCAGTACTGAGCTGATTACACAGCACTTTGGTGAAGAGCCACGTGGCATGAGTCTACCAGTCCTGAGCTGATTACACAGCACTTTGGTGAAGAGCCATGTGGCATTAGTCTACTCAGTACTGAGCTGATTACACAGCACTTTGGTGAAGAGCCATGTGGCATTAGTCTACTCAGTACTGAGCTGATTATACAGCACTTTGTTGAAGAGCCACTAGCATTACTCTACTCAGTACTGAGCTGATTACACAGCAATCTGGTGAAGAGCCACCAGCATTAGTCTACTCAGTACTGAGCTGATTACACAGCACTTTGTTGAAGAGCCACTAGTATTAGTCTACTCAGTACTGAGCAAATTACACAACAATCTGGTTAAGAGCCACCAGCATTAGTCTGCTCAGTACTGAGCTGATTATACACCACTTTGGTGAAGAGCCATGTGGCATTAGTCTACTCAGTACTGAGCTGATTACACAGTACTTTGGTGAAGATCCATGTGGCATTAGTCTACTCAGTACTGAGCTGATTACACAGCACTTTGGTGAAGAGCCACATGACATTAGTCTACTCAGTACTGAGCTGATTACACAGCACTTTGGTGAAGAGCCACGTGGCATGAGTCTACCAGTCCTGATTTGATTACACAGCACTTTGGTGAAGAGCCATGTGGCATTAGTCTACTCAGTACTGAGCTGATTACACAGCACTTTGGTGAAGATCCATGTGGCATTAGTCTACTCAGTACTGAGCTGATTACACAGCAATCTGGTGAAGAACCACCAGCATTAGTCTACTCAGTACTGAGCTGATTACACAGCACTTTGGTGAAAAGCCACATGGCATTAGTCTACTCAGTACTGAGCTTATTACACAGCACTTTGGTGAAGAGCCATGTGGCATTAGTCTACTCAGTACTGAGCTGATTACACAGCAATCTGGTTAAGAGCCACCAGCATTAGTCTACTCAGTACTGAGCTGATTACACAGCAATCTGGTTAAGAGCCACCAGCATTAGTCTACTCTGTACTGAGCTGATTATACAGCACTTTGGTGAAGAGCCATGTGGCATTAGTCTACTCAGTACTGAGCTAATTACACAGCACTTTGGTGAAGATCCATATGGCATTAGTCTACTCAGTACTGAGCTGATTACACTGCACTTTGGTGAAGAGCCACGTGGCATGAGTCTACCAGTCCTGAGCTGATTACACAGCACTTTGGTGAAGCGCCATGTGGCATGGGTCTACCAGTCCTGAGCTGATTACACATACTTCCTGTTAGCAAAGCTACACATTTGTGGTTTGATTATTATAATTATACTCTCACCCTCACCATATAGCTTGACAAACTCCAAAGCAATATTTCCTAGCTGCTGATAGTCACACACATTCTATATCCAACCTAATTTCTCACCATGCACTTCTTAACCATTATATCTACAGCCTTTTCTTCTATATGCCCTAAGCTTCAGGTGTTCCATGCAATGACTGACACATCTTCACCCTGCCTCCCTCTTAGTAGTTTTCCAGCTAGACTCTGGGTAAAGCTGGGCAAAACTGGATAGCTTGCTCCTCTGTAAGCACTGCCAGCTCCATATTCTCATTGACATTTAAATGTGTGATTAACTTATTGACTAGGCTATAATACCCACACACTGATCAGCCAAACCAAGATCTCAGTTACTTATTTTATCAATGCACACTATTATTTCTGAATAAAGCACATATTGGTCTGCAAGTAAAGCTTGCTGTCTAACTGTTCATAGATGATGATATGACCTTCTTCATAAATACTGTACCCCAAGCATGAAAACTTTTACCACCGGTTAAAAAAATCTTTCTTTCTCTACAGTTGCACATATTTGGTTACACCACGCACCAGTATCCAGACCTCATGCACACACTATTATGTGCCAATAACTTAATACTTGACTATTTTCCTAAATAACTCTGCTACTTAATTGTGGTGATTTTAATGTGTTGTGAATATGTTATCCATTCACCTAAGAAAGATTGTACAGTACTGCATTTATTGTTCCTGCATTCCCTTGCTCTTGGCTAAAATGTATGACTGTGCCATGTAGCTATGCAACATCCATAATCATTTTATTTCTTACACTACTAGGTCAATTGTTCACTTTGGTTTAGATCCCATACCCAAAATAATTAAAGGCTGTAGGATGTAGGCGTACATAATTTAACCCATTTACACCTAGTTATTTTAATGCCTTTACAAGCTATAGAGATGGCTGTATATATTCTAGCACTTTAAAAAAAGCCTGGAAATGTACCTAAAGAATGAACGTTATCGAAAACTGAGATATGTCAAAATGGGTATCAAACTATAATTATTTAAGCTTTAGGAAAACATTTATGACATAAGATAAATACTTCTTTTTTAATAAGCAGTGTATTTTTGTTTTATTTTGATTGTCTCATTGTTTCATTTTATAACACTGTTTAGAAGCAGGACCTTTCAAAAACAGTTAATGAATTGCCTTATACGTACCTCTGCTTTGTGTGTTGTTGTGTACGTCTCTGTATTGAAAGAAGACCATCCCTGCCCACAAAAAGCCCTATAATTTCAATGCACTTAAAGGTCAGCCTGCCCTGCCTAGCTGGCTTAACTTGATTTTAAGGCTCAACAATTTTCTTTGCACTCATTCCAAGTGGCTTATTTATTACACTTAGATAATTATGTTCTTGGCATGTTAACCACAGTACTTTTAATCCACATGGTTCTACTAAATGAAAAAGAAAATATAAATTCTGTTAATACTTTGATTTTTATCTACCTCTTTTCCTGTAAAACATAATATTATTAGGTGGGTTTCCCAATCCAGCTGGTGTTTATTACTACTTAATCTGAACTGTGTAAATTCTCTGTTTTAACTGAATGACTGATTCAGTGGTGGTAAATTGTTAATGTCACATTTCCTCACCGTGATCCTGCAGGCCAGTTTCCGTAAGTATCTTTCTTAATAACACCTACATCCTTTGAGTGTATGTAGTATTATGTTACAAACAAAACTGATACCAGATTAAAATAATACATGCAAATACTGATATTATGCAGAAACCAAAGATTCTGCATCTACATTTCAGGAATATTCATTCATAAAATTATGTGCTACAATGTCAAATTATGTATAATAGTATCAGACATAATCTAGCTTGGAGGACAATGCTGCAAACTATTCTTTTGCGCCAAGGATTTTCAACACCATCAAGTATACCCTGTGGCTTTAGTTCAATAAATAAATCAGCAGGTAGTTCACTTGCAGGATTATGCATGCTAAATCCATTCTAGCTGCCAGAATGAATTTGCAGTTTCTTGAGGATAGCCAGAAATGTTACAAAGCTGGATGACTCATAACTTACATCCGATGTTTTTGTTCCAGTGCAGTGCACTATTAGGATGATATTTCACTGGACATTCATGATGAAAGACTACAGTTGACTACAGCTACAGTATTTCTGTAACAGAAATGTCTGTACTTGCTTCAGCAACATTTTTATTTTGTAGCGTTCGTCAAATTAACAACTCAGTGCACTGCCAACCATTTTAAGTCATGCATTTTGTAATGGGGACTGCAGTTTATCTACCACAGATGGGACATCTTATTTCACTATTCAGAATGGATAATGTCACTCAAACAGTCTAAAACATCACAGCAAATTTGTTGTTAAAGTAACCGATGGTGTCAGCAACTAGATTCTTTATGAGAACTGCCTTATATGACCCTTATAAATGTGGTAAATAAGACCCTGTTCAGATTCAAGCATTGACCCATATAATTTAATTTCCTTTTTGTAATAAATTTCTGTTTTCTTATTATAAAAAAGGCAGTGATTTGAAAATAGAATCATGCCACTAGACTGTATTTACCTTTGCTATGTATCAATCTGTAAAATCTTATAGCAGAATTTGTCATTTATTTTTAATTATATATTATGTATTTGTTAATCTAGTAAACCCACCAGGAACAAGTATCTCTATTCAAGGGCAGCCTGGAAGCATTGTCAGATTAAGTGACTTGTTTGGAGTTACACAGAATGAATTAAACACTGCACTGCAGGAAGAAGCCCATTAATGGCTCATAGCTTTAATCCTGCATGCTAAACTGCTAAAGTCATTTTAATTATCTTTATAACATACTTGAAAGTTATAAACAGAATTATGCTGTTGGAACGTTATATAGGTAGGATCCATCCATTCATCCACAACCCCTTTTCACATTTTATACATGGAGTTGGGGTGTCACTTTTGCAGTGACAATCATCTCTAGCCAAAGTATACACCACTGGGTGGCTAGCCCTGCCGCAGTAGTTCATTCATACTACTGACTTGCCCACACACTCTCACCTATGGCCAATTTAGAGTGTCTAATCCACCTACTGCACATGTTTGGAATGTGGGAGTAAACCGGAGCACCCAAAAGAAACCCACGTGACTGCAGGGAGGATATGCAGACTCCACCCAGAAGGAACCCCAGCCAAGAATCGAACTGGAGAACCTCTTGCTGTCAATTGACAATGCTAACCACTGCACCATCGCCACCCCCTTATATAGGTAAGATGGCATGGTGAAAAGGAAGACATACTACTTTCATGCAAATTTATGTAATAAGAATTAATGGTAAGGCTTACAGAATAAAGTGATTGGCAAGTGTTAGACAGCAGCCCAGTTAGACTTGTTCAAATGTTGGTAATCTGCATGTAGATGTATCTGCTTTGTTAAAACTCCAGGTAAGGAGGAAGCAGTGAGCATTCAGAGAGTAACTGTTCTTCCCCAGAAACAACAACAACAGAATTTGGACACTACATCAGTGAGATCAGGGGATAACTCATACTGTGTCAGCATCTATACCTTCAAAGGGGATCAAGGTTTCATAAATTAGAGCTGTTACACTGCCTTTCTACACAATAAAACAGCTGTTCCGATAAATACTTCCCCACGTAGGCTTGATAGCAGGAGACCTTTGGATTCATATAAAGCTGCAATTCTTGAAAGACATATTGGGGTATTTAGAAACTGTAATAATGTGACCATTCTGTGATAAAAAGAGTGAGCAGAATTGTGTGATGTGGCCCAATGGAGATTATTTCAGCACAAGTGTTGAAATAGCAGGACCTGCTGGGGAAAGTCTTGTACAATGAAGCTTTGAATTCATGAAAATGGCAGTCACTGCATTGTTGGATAGACAATGCTATGGATACCACACACACACACATGCTTCAACAGGCAGCACAGTAATGTGATATCCATCTACAGCAACATCATGCATGTGGGCAGCAATGCACACCAGAGTGACAACTGCATGGCCATGCTCCACAGGCAGCACACCTTATGTCACTTATATACCCAGCATGTGCACAATTCACTTAGGCAGCATGTTACTTATGGCCATTACCACGCTATAAATATGAAGTAGCATGACCTAGATAAAATCCCGTGCACACCTTAATTGGTCACACTGTGCATGTAAAGTAGACTGAGCCTTATAGCATGAAATAAGACTGATAACGCATTATGTTATTGATGCAGTCGAGACAGCATTACTCTATTTTGCCTCAATAGCATAATCCTCATTTTATAAGCCCCTAAATAGCTTGATGAACAATGGACACTACGGCCACCATACCATGACACAGAAGCTGATAGAGTATTCCAAATATAGGATATTGCACTAAGCACATATAGGGGAACCTACAGTATACAGGAGCACTGGTAACATACACCACACTGCAGGTATAGCTCCAGGCTGTATGGCTGCCACACACAGCTGTCACACCGTACTGATTACTGTGTGCTAACACTACAGTGGCCTTGGCAGGGATGTGGCAGGTGGCGTTGAAGGAGAGGCCAATGAGTTAGAGCACAGATAACATGCAAGAAATGCAATGCATTGTGTAGAGGAAGGCACATCCAAACAGAAGGCTACAGGAGCAAACAGAATGGTAGTTATTCCCCTTATGGGGGAACAGCACCGGTCATAACTCACTCTCCAAGCATGAGAGGTTTTAGTCCTTTGTGGGACAACTGCATAGACTAGAGGAAACAGACATATCAGCTGACGTACATGAGACCAGGGGACCAGGGTGACCTCAATGCAGCTATGCTGCATACCTAAATGGCAGTGGCTGCTAGACCTGCAGTTCTGTGGTCCAGGACTGGGCTGTAGGCACAATGTAACAGCAGATATGTCACTGCTCTGCACATCTATGACATTAGTGGTGGAGGCAGATGGGCAGTAAATGCTGCCCAGTATGGACAGTCCAATATATGCACAGACACATGCATACACACACACACACACACACACACACACACACACACACACACACACACACACACACACACGCACACACACATACACACACACACACACACACACACACAAATTCATCAATGTGTGTTCCCACTCGTGCACTGCAGCTGTCTTGGTACTACAACAATACCAGAGCACTGAGAAATTTACACCAAAAGAGACAGATGTTCTGCTGCTGGCCCTATAGACCCATGGCAGATGTATCCTGGATATCGATAAGGCAGATAAGGCCTTCTGGGACCTTGTGTGGTAGGACATATTTCCCCAGACTAATGCTGTTGGTGAATATGACTACACAGTGCTACAGGTGTGACAGAGAGTGACATACATAGGTTCATAAGTATATATTAGGCTAATGACCACAAGGGCCTTTATAAGCCTAGCCATGCAATCTAAGTCAATTGTGTCCCTATGTATCATGGGAATTTATTAGGAAAGGGGTATGTTAGGAAGTTTCTAAAGGTTATGTAGGGGTTATGTTAGTTTGGACATAGTTACTGTCTGCCCCTGTTATCATAGACATAGGGATCAGACCAGGGTGAATATTCATTTTCTTATCCATTGGTTAAGGTTACGCTTTAGGAGTGGTAGGATGGACTATACTTCACATGGATGGGGAGCCTGTTACAGATTATAGGGATCCTCGGAGACACATTATCTGTCTTGCTAACATGTTGTAGTTATGTTGCAAGCAAAATTTAAATCCTTGGATCTAGTGGTTCTGATGCTGTTCATTTTGTGGATGTGCAAAAGATCCATCAGAGCTGGATCCAAGTATGCTTTGTATGCCAGGGATAGGTTGCCTGTCAGTAACCTGTAGGAGATTGAGTGCTGAGACAGGGATTTAAGGTGATCCATATAGGACGATGAGTTTATACCCTAGATTCTTCTGGTAAGGAACCTTTGTGGGCATTCCAACTGTTGCATATGTGTGATCAGGTACATACCAAAGGGGGCATTATACTCAATGATGGTTTATGCAAGGGGGCACAAGACATAGCTGCTGCCTGATCTGCCACTGGAGCTGTTCTAACAGCACATCATCCGTTCACAGAGCTGGAGCATGTAAGGATGGCACCAGTCAACCAGCTCTCATAGGTTATCTTTATCCACACAGTAGCAGTCATCACTATCCCAGTCATGGATATGATGGTATGTCAGCCACGGATGGATCTTTCTGTGATGCTGAAGGTGGCAGCACTAACTTCCAAAGAGGCTAAACTAGATGTGATGCCTAGCAACGTTCTAAAGTGATAACTCTGCTCACCGAGAAATACTGGTGTAGAAAAAAGCTGAACGCTGCAGAGAATTATGATATTTTTTAAATTTTTTTGTCATACTGCCATGTCTTTTGCCATTTGCATATGCAGTAGTTCTCAGTAACATTATGGTACTCATTTGCATGTCAATATTTAGTCATGTTCATATGATACCTGCCTTACTGTTTTCAGTGGTAACTTAATCGGGTCCTCTTCAAATTACCGAAACGCCAGTTCGCCGACACGCGGAAGAGGAACGCGAAAGGACCGACAACGCAGTTGACCGACAAGCTGAAATCCCGACAGCTGGAAGACCGACAAGGGGAACGTGTAAGCGCGACTTGGTAAGTATGCGCTAGTGAGGGATTTAGGATTAGGGAGCGGACAGGTAAGTGTGCAATAGTGAGGGATTTAGAGTTAGGGTGTGTGAAAGGTGAGTGTGCGGTAGTGTCGGAGTTAGGGTTTGGGTAATGTAAGTGTGTGTTAGTGACGGGTTTATGTTTTAGGGTGGGTTAAGTAAGTTAGGAATAGGGTGCAGGTAGGGTAAGTGTCTGGTACTGTCGGACCTTAGGGTTAGGGGTGGGTTAAGTGAGTTAGGGTTAGGGTGCAGGTAGGGTAAGTGTGCGGTAGTGTCGGATCTTAGGGTTAGGGGTGGGTTAAGTGAGTTAGGGTTAGGGTGCAGGTAGGGTAAGTGTGCGGTAGTGTCAGACCTTAGGGTTAGGGTTTGGGTTAGGGCTAGTGGATATGTAATGTAGTGTAATGTGTTGTTTACGTGTAGTGTGTCGGTGTAATGGTGTTCGGTGTTTTGCGTTGTCGGTATTGTGTGTTGTCGGTTGTTTGGTGTCGGTGGTTTGTGTGTCGGCGAACTGGCATGTCAGTGTTCTAAAGTAGACCCAACTTAATCATGTTTTGTATATTTCTGAATCTGACTCTGTCTGTGTACTGCTACTCATCTTGCTCTTTCCCCTTAGCACAGTGCAATAACTTTTTCTAAATACTGATCCATAGTCTGTGTCTGAGGATCTAAACTAGGCATGGCCAAATTGTACTGTCTAAGTAGCACAGCATGTATAATGGTACAGAATAAACTGGCAGGTAGCATACAGGCCAGATGTGCATTAAAGAGAAGCTGTCAGTTGGTGGGGAAAACATCTGGAAATATACTAATAGATAAAGTTTGCAGCTGCATCCAAATATTATTCTGCCTTTGCAAAAATGCCTTAACTGTGTCATGAGTGAAGACTATCAATTATTTCTTTTTGTCTACAAAGTGAATTCACAAGTGAACTGTCTTTAATTTAAGTAAGAAAACTAGCACAGATTTTATCAAAAAAATAATGATCAAAACAATGTGTATAAAACTTTTTCTAGTTTTTTGAATGTTTTTTTTTGAAAGCAATGTTCCAAACAATCAGTATAAAATAGCTATAACAAAATCCAAACAAGATAGTGTTAGCCAGATCAACTGTATGTAGCAATATGATATATTTTCCAGCATAAAACATGTCTGCTACCATAACATTGTAACATTTATCTGTAGCACTGCCTACTAATTATCTGCAGTGCTTTGTATACTGCGCTCCCACCCCATCCACTTCCCATATATACCTTTGACCTCTGTACTAAAGCCGTGCCCAAAAACACTGCCACAATAACTGTGTTCCAAGACTGCGTCCTTGCTATATTTCTCTTTCCTTGTTTGGTTCCTCTAAATCATGCAGCAATTTGAAATCTGTTTCTAAAATAGATATTGATCACAATAATATTTATATTTATATTTGTAAAACTGCAATATATAATTATTTAACGGTCTAAACTATGAAGAAGCACAAAATTTCTAAGTATGATTAGATTAATGCCTAAAGCATAACTTGGCACAAAACTGCTGTATGAATATTTGAATAAGATGACATTTAAATGTAAGGTGTTCAATGTGATATCTGCACAGACATTTCTAGGCTATGATAAAATTACTGCACTGTTGTCACTAATACCTCTATTTATAAGCTCATGTATGCTGTAAAACATCTATTTCAAATTGTTATAATGTCCTAACTACTTTGCACCTGTTTCTGGTATTATTGGCCCATTATTAAGAGTCACTGGCTCAGTGGGGTCTCTTGGTCAACAAATGTAAACAAATAACATTTCCAACCTATTTATTAACTGAACCATTTTACACATAACCTACTGTTATCCTTAAAATATGTTACAAGATTTCTAATTTTGGCTGGGATCATACCTCTCAACAGACCATATTTTTGCAGAATGTCTAGGTTTGTGCCTCACATTTTTGGTCTGTTCTTCATACAATTTGTTTTTTTTTCTGGAAAATCAATGAGGATTGAAGTCACTAAATAATAATAAATAATGACATACATTTGAGTTTCTGACTTCATATCCTTCAGAAAATACAAAACAATACAAAACCTATTCTATCAATTATCTAATCATCAATTATCTATAGGACCAATATTTAAAACCTGTTCCTATTTTTCTGCCTTTACCAACTCCCCCCCCCCCCATTATTTTTCTCTTTGTCCAGAGTTCTTGCTCTGAGAGGTTAAGCGGTGTGGTGGGATGCAAGCTTATAATTCCTTTTTGAAGACAGAAATGTCAATAAGCTACGAAAGTTGTCTTCCTTCCTGTATATACATAGTAAGCTTCTGCTCAGAAGTAAAGTATGACTTTGCTTATAATGAACAGAAAATAACTATGAGAGAAAAAAAGCATAACATTTACAGTGCTTTAAGACAGACAAAAGGGAAGCAGAGCTGCTGTGCAAATTGTTTGTCACCAGTCTGGATAGACAGACTTAAATAAGATTTTCTGCCCACAGGGGCTCTCTTGAGTCATTATTCAGGCTTAGCATTTTATGATCAAATATAAATTTGAAATGCTATTTTCTGTCATGTAGCAGAGAAAGTAATTTTGACATTTTAGTCTGATTTCAAACACTATTGGGGGAATGTACCCTGACCAACCTTGCTTCTCAGGTTACAATGCCCAGTAGTTATGCTTCTTTAAGAGAAAGAAATGTGCAGTCATTCAAACTAAACATCCAAAATCATATTGGCCTAAAGTAAGCTCATAAGAAATGCTTTCAGAACTTCATTTTCATCATCTTGAACTACGATGAGGAATTTCTTGACAAATAATTTTGTTTTCCATATCTTTAAAGTTACTTTGTTTTCCAGTAGATGGTAGTTAGGGCTAGCAACGTTGCAATGTGAACACTGGTTCTAGATAATGGTCACTGTTGATGTGGCATTGCACACAGCTTTTAAAAGACTTGAATTCACTCTGAAGGTGTCCGTATATGGACGCCACATTGTGGCTTTCACAAGGTTGGAAAAGGAAAAGGCAGGACAGTCAGAAAAAGGGGAGTTAGGCAAGAGTTAAGGGACTTTTTAACGCAAAAACATTAAAGACACACAAGACAAAACTTATTTAGTATATTAGAATTCTATACACCTCACTGAATAAACTTACTGACCACTTACTAAAGCTGTTAATTATGACAGTCTGACAGGATGAAATCAATGGTTATATAATTATTCAATTTCATTTTATTTTTATTTTATTTTATTTCATTTTATTTTTAGGTTATTTTATGTTATTTTATTTTATATGCCTATCTTGTGTTTCCTTCTTAATGTAAATCTATACTTACTGGGTTGTGAGACTAATCTCTCCTTCTTCTGCTGGCACCTCTCTCAAATGTACTAAATCTCAGCAGCAGATGAGAAAATATGGAAAAATAAGAAAGAAAAATGAATGAGTTAGTGAATCTGAATGTGTGTGCAATGTGTCTTAAAGGACCACAGCATCGAATACTTGCAGCGGGTTTTCCCATACAACATTAGTTATACAGACTCCCCCTTCATCCTGCATTGTATACTGTACTATGTAACGGTGTTATAAGGAAATGCAACATGTAACCCTATAAATGTAAGAAAAGTTTTACAGCATGATGTTAGCCAGAACTGCTCTTTGCAGCACCCACAATGTGCCCAGTAATGACTCCTTCTGAAATTCCTTCAGAGTTACATGTGTTGGTAACATATTTAAGTACGATTGTAAATTCTTTTTTATAAGCCCCATTGCTCCTACTACTATTAGAACTGTCTGGGTATCCTTCTTCCACATTGCCCTCATTTCTGCCTGCAAATCCTGGTATTTTATGACTTTGTGTCTCTTTGTACATAAGACATTTCCCAGGATTCAGGAAGCCGAAATTTCCATGCAGGAACAGTGTAGGAGCTTCTGCACAGAAAATGGCCACCGAGCGATCCAGGATAGAGCAGTTTTCACGTGCACGAGCGGTTCTACACTGTTCCTGCACGAAAAAACAGCAAATATGCAAATCACCTTATTTGATGGTAAAAAACATGCAAATGAGGTGATTTTGTGATCCAGCAAGCTGCCAGGTCTCCGTGCTAAAACAGTGTTAGTGCAGAAATATATTCGGCTAATAACCAAATACATTTCTGCATCTGACAAAATGGAATCATGACAGCTCATGTAAAAGCATGTATTATGTTCAATACACATGCCAATGGCCAAATATAAGGCCACTGACATTAAAAACAGTTTATTTTTTTTTTAAATTAAACTTTTTTTTTTTTGGCCGATCTCAGCCGTTTAAGCTTAGGGCAGCATAGCACAAACGGGATCATGCCGAAAATAAAAAAAAAAAAAAGAGAGAGAAAAGTCAATTTTAAGTTAATTTTGCATTTTGCCATTATAGTCAATGGCATGCAGAATGTAAACAATACCAGGGAGCACTGGTTGTCAAGGGGAAAGGGTCCATTTTAGTGCAGTAACTAATGACCTACACACTGGGGTATGAAAATGAGGGGAGTTTGAAGAAATCTGTGATTCAGTATAAGTGTCAGCTTATACCTAACCGTGTAGGTACAGCAGTAGAAAAGTACAGGTCTAAGAGGTGGATGACATCATAAGGGGTGTGTCATGCTTGCTGTAAGCTCATTGGAGCTCTGTGGCCCATGTTTGCCCTTAGCTAAGCACAGCTAAGGAAGGGGGAGTGTCAGATGTGCCTGAGCAATGTGTACATAGCCTAAACGGGTGTGTCACCGCACACCGGGTTTTAAACATAAACAAAAAAAAAAATTGGAAATGGCAGCAGTTTACATTTCAGCATTGAGTATGCGAGGCGTGCCTCGGGGCTTAAATAGAGAGGAACTGGGAAGGGAAAATAGCAGTAGGAAGGCAATCCAGAACTAGCATAGCTGGCAGGTGGAATGTATCAGAATCAGCCAAATACACATGCAGCAGCCCAGCACACTACTATAAACTATGCAAACACCTCGCAGACTGGACGTAGGGGAAACAGCAGTAGGAAGGCAATCCAGGAGAACTAGCATAGCTGGCAGATGGAATATATCCATATCAGCCAAATACACATGCAGCAGCCCAGCACACTACTATAAAGTATTTAAACACCCTGCAGACTGGATGTAGGGGAAACAGCAGTAGGAAGTTCAATCCAGGAGAACTACCATAACTGGCAGGTGGAATATATTAGAATCAGCCAAATACACATACAGCAACCCAGCACACTGCTATAAACTCTGCAAACACCTTGCAGACTGGATGTAGGGGAAACTGCAGTACGAAGGCAATCCAGAAGAACTAGCATAGCTGGCAGATGGAATGTATCAGCCAATACACATGCAGCAGCCCAGCACACTACTATAAACCATGCAAACACCTTGCAGACTGAATGTAGAGGAAACAGCAGTAGGAAGCCAATCCAGGAGAACTACCATAGCTGGCAGGTGGAATGTACCAGAATCAGCCAAATACACATGCAGCAGCCCAGCACACTACTATAAACAATGCAGACACCTTGCAGACTGGATATAGGGGAAACAGCAGTAGGAAGGCAATCCAAAAGAACTAGCATAGCTGGCAGGTGGAATGTATCAGAACCAGCTAAATACACATGCAGCAGCCCAGCACACTACTATAAACTAAGCAAACACCCTACACACTGTTTTTCCCACAAGCTCTATACCACCTGAGTACACAGACAGGGGGATTTTTAACTAGCAAAACTAAAAATGTTAGAGGCTGCTGCTGCTGCTTTACTCTATCTATATGTGCTAGAGACTGAGGGTAGTGAGGAGGAGAATGCTGATAACCGACACACAGTGAGGAGGAGGAGAAGAGTGTACAGACCCAGGGTAACCTACCAGGGTCTACATGAGCTGGAGATAGTAGAGCGCTATAGGATGGACAGGGACATTCTACAGCAAATCGTTGAGCTGTGCCGGCCACGCCTCACACACAGAACTAATAGAAGGGAACCCATCCCAGTGGATACCAAGGTATGTACTAGCCACAGGTACCTTCCAAAGACCAACTGGGGATATCATGGGGGTCTCACAGGCATCAGCATCCAGGGTACTCCACCAGTTCCTGGATGTTATGACACCACATGCCAATGAGCACATTTATTTCCCCACCACCCGTGAGGCATTGACCAGAAGTATGCGTCTCTTCCACCGTATACCAGAATACCCTTAGGTAGTTGGTGCTATAGACTGCATGCACATCCATATCAAATCACCACCCAGTGAGCAGGGTAGGGTCTACATAAACCGCAAGGGCCTCCCCTCCATCAACTGCCAAGTCATGTGCAATGCCCAGGGCATTATCATGAATGTGTGTGCTAGCAGCCCTGGAAACTATCACGACTCCCACATCTGGCATTGCTCACAGCTCTGTCAGGCGTTTGCCAGTGGGGACATCCCATATGGCGATCTAGTGAGGGATGCTGGCTATGCATTGGAGCCGTGGCTGATGACACCCATGAGAAATGCACACACACCCGAACAAGAAAATCATAATGAGGCACATGCACAAACCAGGATCATTGTAGAGCATGTGTTTGGGATGCTCAAGTCACGGTTCTGCTGCATTGACCTATCCGGTGGAGCCTTGCAGTACTCTCCAGCTACATGTACATAAATGTTCATAGTATGTGCCATGCTACACAATATGATCCTGTGGAAACAGCACAGGGCAGGGCCACACAGCCCCCCACTATTGCCAAGGCCAGCACAGGCACAGAGGGACTCGGAGGAGGAACATCCTGAGCCTGCCCCTGTAGGCAGAAGGAGGCATGCCCAGTATGCCCAGGCCTTGGCAAAGAGGCAATGCATAGCACACACACTGACACTGTAGGGACCCAGGGACTGATACCTCTCTCCGACTCGCACATACAGTAAAATAGATGCCAAACATGACACTACCTGTGCTTTACCATGTATAGGGAGTGTACTACGTGCATCCAACATAGTCAGTCCTCCAGCACCATCCTCAGTACTGGCCCAGCAACAAGGTAAGTCACCCTTCCTATCAATTACTGAATGGAGTAGTATGTTCTCATATTTGTATGTATGATATGGATGCAACCATGCAAGGGAATTGGGTGGCTGAATGGGATAGCAGCAGACAGCTGACAGCTATATGGGACAGCAGGAAATTCATAACAAATACTGGTGTCAACATACTAGGCAGCACTACAGAAGGTGACAACCCCCACTGCAGTATATGTCATGGCCCAAATAACTGTGGGTGTCAATAGGTCACACACATGAGGGTCACATACCCACCACCAGCCTCACACAGCAGGACAGGTGTAGATGACCATAAAGAAAGGTCGGGCTAAGGCTCCCAAATGATGGCAATGGTGAACAGCCCCCCACCAGACCCACACAGACATACTACAACAGGTCTGGCAGTTGCATTCTAGTTCTGAAGGATAAAAAGTCTGAAACTAAAATTTATGCCATTAAGATCTAACGTGTTCTCTACTGATATGCCTCCTTTCTGCATGATAGGTCACAATACAATATGAAATGGAAGCCAACAGAGTAACCTGTAGCACTCCCAAATGGCCTACAGTCCTCTGGCAAAGATCCATGCCTCACCCATAGTGCCAATGTACGGAATGTCAAGGGGTCCCAACTAACAACCTAACACAGTAAACAGAAAACAAATGCAAGGCCATGTTGTCAAATGCCAATAGCATGCCTCCCCATTTCCTACTGCAAAGACTGTGTTCCAGGCCATAAATTGTACTGGGATAAAGGCCCAACTATAGGGATACCTCTGAGATATTGCTTACATAATGTTAGGAAGAGGAGAGAATAACAGGGGGGGGGTGTAGAAGCATGGATGTCATGGAGTGTGTGAAGTCTGAAACCCTAATGTCCGCCCATACTACTCCCTGACTGCAAACCCATGAATGAATAGCCACAAAACTGCTTGTAAACCACAATATGAAGGTAAACTGACCAGATATACGAGTCCTGCCTCTGGATAACCTGGGTGTATCTGTACAGCTGAGAGGTATGGCCCCAGCAGGATATGGCCATTCCATGCAATTGAGAAAAGCACAAGGAGGGGATCCCCAGCCAGCATACTAACAAGGTGCTGGACCATTTACACACAACCAGCAGTCCATTGTCTGTAGCTACCCCTCTACAATTCCAGGTGTGTGCCAGAATGTGTAGTCTATATGACTCAGAATATTGGTCTCAGCTTCCTTCATCCTGTATTTCCTTGGTAAATAACTGTGAGCAAAGAATGATAACTGTCAGTAGTTGATGACATGATACATCACAGTGCAAAACAGTACATATGTCAGAAAATCTATGCTACAACCAAACATGTCACACAAGCAGCACAGACAGCAATAGTTACAGTATCCCCCATATGTTATACACATGTGTCTCCATATTGGCAACCTATCTACAGATATCCTGCAGAAACAGTTTGCTAGGTGTAGCTGTAGCACACAAAACCCTAAACTGGAGTCCAACCCTCCCTGGAATGGATGCACACCTGAATAGAGAAGGTCATACTGGGCATGCTCCTACACTTAGAGAAATGAAGCCCATGTCTCACAACACAGTGGACTACAGATATTGGTTATTCCCAGCTGTCTGTGCACACACACCAAATTGTACACCATTGATTCTTCACACACACACATTGGATAGGAATACTCACATATATTTAAGGCCAACATAATATAATATGTCAAACATACCCACACAGAGACGTGGTAAAGAGAAGGACAGACAGTGACAGAGAGAATCCCATTATGAGACCTTTCCCACCCAGTACACATCCCATTGGCCTATATCACATGATGTCATTCACTGAAGAAATACCTTTGGATAGCCCCCATCCCAATAGTCTCAGTGGTGCTTGTGATAACTGTGTGACACTACAGTCCAAATAAGTATCCATGTAGCAGTTGTAATCTCAGTACTGTCAAATGTTAAGTTGCGTGTGAGTGTGTGTGTTTCTAGATGAATGTGGTTGAGGCCATTCACACAGACTGAACTTCCCTTACCCTTCCTTCAGCACTGCTGCTGATGTCACTCACCTTCAAATATACCTTTGGACAGCTCTCCAACATATAAGCTTTGTGGCGCTTGTGATAACTGTGTAATACTATATCGTAGCAAACTAGTTAGGTAGGAGTTCTAATCCTGGTCCTGGCAACTGTGAAAATGTTTATGTTTGTGTGAGATAGTGTGTGTGCCTTTATAGACACCTGATTTTATGGTCATTCACACTTACTACACTTCCCTCACCCCTCCTTTAGCACAGCTGCTGATGTCACTCACCTTCAAAGATAAAGCTCTTCAACATATAAGCTCAGTGGTGTTTGCTATAACTGTGTAATACTACAGTGTAGCAAACTAGTTAGGTAGGGGTTCTAATCCTGGTCTTGGCAACTGTGAAAATGTGTATGAGAGAGTGTGTGTCTTTGTAGACACCTGATTTTGTGGTCTTTCACACTTACTACAGTTCCCTTACCCCTTCTTTAGCACTGCTGCTGATGTCACTCACCTTCAAAGATACCTTTGCACAGCTTTCTAACATATAAGTTCAGTGGCGCTTGTGATAACTGCATAATACTATAGTGTAGCAAACTAGTTAGATAGGAGTTCTAATCCTGGTCCTGGCAACTATGAAAATGTATGTGTTTGTGTGAGAGAGTGTGTGTGTGTGTGTACTATAGTGTAGCAAACTAGTTAGATAGGAGTTCTAATCCTGGTCCTGGCAACTATGAAAATGTATGTGTTTGTGTGAGAGAGTGTGTGTGTGTGTGTGTGTGTGTGTGTGTGTGTGTGTGTGTGTGTGTGTGTGTGTGTCTTTGTAGACACCTGATTTTGTGGTCATTCACACTTATTACATTTCCCTTACCCCTCCTTTAGCACTGCTGCTGATGTCCCTCACCTTCAAAGATACCTCCAAATATATAAGCTCTGTGGCGCATGTGATAAATGCATAACACTGTAGTAGCAATACATAGCTAGGTAGGGGTTCAAAACTCAGTGCTGACAAGTGTGTGTGTGTGTGTGTGTGTGTGTGTGTGTGTGTGTGTGTGTGTGTGTGTGTGTGTGTGTGTGTGTGTGTGTGTGTGCATGTCATCAGTACCCTGTGTGGGTGTTGGTGTGATTGTGTAATAACAGGATCCATTGAAGAGTGGGCTTTGCTAAACTATTATATTGAGGACCTAGTATATGTCCCAATGTCCACATTACAAGGCCAACAGTTGTCAAACACCATAGAGGTTGGTGTAGACAATCCACAGCCCTAAATGTCTAGTTCCATGTGCAATGACTATGTGACAGTATGGATTAGTGAACAATATAGGCAACTCGTCTAATACCCAGAGACCACTCTCCACCTACGGATCATACACAAACACACTTGGCTAGGCAGCAACCACTTTATCGGTAGTTCTCCTGTAAATTGCCTCACAGATAGTACCCAAGGTGAGATTGCAGTGCACTACATGCCTGCTGACCACAACAGTGCCCCTGACATCAGAAAGTACTTTGATGTGTTACATCTCCTGACTGAGTGTGTGTTATCCAGCAAGTAAAAGAACATGGCACCCTGTTCCATCCCCTCAGTAGCCCAATCAATGTGTACAGTGGCCCTTTTGTGATGTACACCACTGGACACCTGCAACAACTGTACAAGCTATAAATGTACCCCACAAAGATAATACCAGGCCTTACACACATGCCCTGTATGGAAGAGTCCTATAACTCCAATTAATCCCTGTATCATACTGTCTATGTAGGTGCAACCACTGCCTGAGTTACACAGTTATGACTCACCAAACTGGGTCGGGAATGCTACATCAGAAGATCCTAATCTTTCCACACAACATGCCCCAGATACCTCAAGCACACATCCACACTCCAAAGGACATGCTTGTGGGATACGTTCACCACCCAGACACTGTCCATGGTATGGAATATAAATCACATACATGTGAAGTAATGCACATCACTGACCATCCACAATACACATCTGGATGAGTGGATGGGGAATACAATACCCACCCCTGGGGATCACTCCAGTAAGTATACTCATTAGCCATACTGGGGACTGTTTTCATGTGGCCTGATGCCAGGTTATTTCCTTGGGCTAGCCTTGTAGAGTCTTCATGGCCATTCACCTACTACACACCTATGAAGCTATGAACCAATGGATCTCAGTACTGCCAAATGTGTGTGTGTGTGTGTGTGTGTGTGTGTGTGTGTGTGTGTGTGTGTGTGTGCACGTGTGTGTGTATAGTGATTTCAATGTGTTTGATGAATACCCCTTGAGGGTGTGGTTATTAGCAAATGGAGGTTTGTCCAAACCACCACACTTACCATTCTCCACTCTGACACAGATGTTGCCAATCACCATAAACCTTTATACAAACCTCAGCCATATAACTTGAGAGGCATATGCAGTTGGTGATGTACAGACCTGTGAAATTTGTGCAGATACAGCTGTGCCTTGCCTATGACATGGTTGATATGTTACTGCACTGCCATACCTCTTGGTCTTGCTGCAGGGCCACATCCTGGTGACACACAGAGGCCTAGAACACAAACAGGATACGGCATGTGAGAACACATTCACTCGGCATTAAGAATAGCAATAAAACATCATGGCTTAAACTGTACACACACTCTGATGTGTACCCCTTACAAATACCAGATTACAGCACCCTACACAGCATTACCTACATACAATTTATGAAGTTCACCCTGTGCATCAGACCCCTATTTGCATGTCCCTGCATCAATGTATTGGATGTCAGGGATCTGGCACAGGTTTCATCGTATGCACAGGGTGTTGTGTGGTTTTGCCAGAGCCCTAGGTGCACCATTCAGTTGACAGTATGGGTGTGTGTTTGGGGTATGGGAGTGGCATGGCCTGTGCAGGTGTGGTGCATGTGTGTGGAGGTGAGTTTACTGTGATGGTGATGTGCGTGTGTCTGTGTGTGTGTGTGTGTGTGTGTGTGTGTGTGTGTGTGTGTGTGTGTGTGTGTGTGTGTGTGTGTGTGTATGTGCGCGCACAGGCACACCATGTGGCTGCCTACACTGATGTTTTCTGGACAGCTGTGGCCCATACATGGCAGGGTTTACAGTTCACCGCCTCCGGCCATGGACATGGGAATTGGATCTGCCAAGGGAATCATGAGTAGTACCACTGACAAGGCCAGAGATAGTACTGCTCCCTGATGGTGACATATGTCTGCTGGATCTGTGACCCTTTTGGGATTGTCCAGGACCATGTGCCCATGGCCTGTGGTGTCTTGGCATGGACATCACACCACCCTCACTAGTGCTGGTGCTACTGCCCATATGGGAGCGTGATGGTGCACGGCCACGTGCACCCCCAGATGATCATGGTTTTGAGTTACCTTCACATGACCGCTGCCTCCCATCTGCCATATGTTCAATCACAGATAATCCATGTTGGAGTAGTACCACGACCTGTCCCCACTGTCTATCTGTGATCTCATTGCCCTCATGTATGGCTGCAATGATTTCACGAAAATCACCATGGGCTCCAGGGAGATGTTTTTCCACCAGCCTACGCAGTTGTCTGGTGTTATGTTCATTACATGCCTGTGAATCCATTATGGAATGAAGCATGTGTCTGGTTACAGCAGCAGTGGCACTTCCAACATGGGCTGGAAAGGCAGCCATTCTCCTCCGAGCACCCCTGCCTGCCTGCCTGTTTCGGACCTTGCCAGTACTCTGACTATGGCCATTGCCTGGACGGTCACTTGCCATAGTCACCACACTTCCATGTTCTGTGCCAGCACCCAGCTGTCCTTCTATTATGGCCACTGGTGATGGAGAATGGGTGGGCATTGTGACTGTGTGCAGGGATGGGGTTGGTATAGGTGGGATGCCAACCAATGACACAGCTGCAGCTTCTGACAACCCCACCTGTGCCTCACTATGGGTATCATCATGGTCAGAGTCACCAATTAAAGTAATATCACCCAGTGGGAGGGACTGCAACCACCATGGCCACCTGTGAGAAAAAGACAACATAAATGCATTCATAGGTTTATAGGCTCATAGGTGTGTATTAGGCTAATGGCCCTGGAGCCTTTACAATCCTAGCCCAAAGGAGTACCCTGGCATTGTGCCACCCGACTTTAGTTCCCAGAGCCTCTGTCAAGTAAAGCCATTGGAGTGATCCCTGGGGTGAATTTTCTATTTCCCATCCACTCATCAAGATTTCTCTTGAAGAGGGCCAGCGAGGTGCTTGACATGTATGGGAAGTCTATTCCAAAGCACGGGCAGTCTCTTGGTTATGAACCTTTCCCTCCAGCATGTTCTGTTGATTGTGGTAATGAGGTTGAGGTCTCTGGAGTGTGTGGTGCGGAGGGATTAGGATTTCTTCAGATGTAGCATTTCTAACAGAGCTGGGTCAGACATGGCTTTGTAAGTCAAGCAGAGATCATCTGTAAGTAGGCAATATGAGAAAGAGAGTAGTTGTAGTTTTTTAGTCTGTCCATATAGGACAAATGTTTAAAGCCTAGGATCCTCTTTGTGAGGTACTTTTTTGGCCTCTCCAGTTGTTGCAGGTGTTTAGTGAGGTACATGCCAAATGGGGCATTGTATTCAATGATTGGCCTAATGAGGGAAGAGTAGAGGGAGACAATGGCCTCTTTCTTCCTGGATGCAAAACTCTTAGTAATGAGATGTGCCACATAGAAGGACTTTCTGACCACAGTGGCAATGTGGTGGTCAAAAGAGAGGTTGCTGTCAACCTGTGTTCCCAGATCTCTTATAACACCTTCTATGTTCAGTGGACTACCATCGATGTGGTAATTCATGGGAATCGGGTTTTTCCCAAAGGGAATGATGACACATTTTTTGGCATTGAGCTTAAGGCCATTGTTCTGACACCAGTCATTGGTCTCAGTGAGGCCTTTCTGTAGGACGTCAACATCACTTGGGGAGTTAATAATAGCTCCCAAATTGCAATTGTCTGTGAGCTTTGTCAGCCAGAGTCCCTTCGTGTTGGCCTGGACTTCAGAGAAGTAGATACCAAACAGGAGAGGACCCAGGACCAAACTCTGTGGGACTTCACTCATCATTGGTCAGCAGTCTGACTTGGGGTCAGGTACTTTCACACTGTAGGTTTAAGCTGTGAGCCAGTTTGCAACCCACCTAGTGATATAGGGGTTGATGCCTGGCTTAGTGAGTTTTTTTATGATGCCTGAGTGGGGAATGGTATCAAAGGCCTTTGCCAGATCAAAGTAGGCTGTATGAACCACCTTGCCTTCATCCACAGCATTGGTGACTGACTCAAAGAAGTTGACCAAGTTGAGCAGGCATGATCTTCCCTTCACAAAACCAAACTGTGTGGGATCCAGAGTTTGGACATTCCCTATATCCTTGTTTATTAGGTCTGTCATGATGTGTTCCATAGCTTTGCATATCAGACACGTCATGCTAATGGGGCAATAGTTCCCAGGGTCTGTAGTCCCTCCTCCTTTCTAGAGAGAGATGACTGTAGCAGTGCATCATTCGGTAGGGACAATGCCTGAGGTGAGGCTGTGATTGAACAGGGCACACTGTTGAGGTACCAGTTCACTCTGTAGTCCATGTAGAACACAGTAAGGGATATTGTCAGGTCCCATAGAAGGTGTATTCCTGGCCTTGGACAGGGCTGTTTTAACCTGTGCAGCAGTAATACTGGGTGCCTGGAAATCTACTGGTATTGTGACTGGTCCCTTTGGGGAGAGAGAGGGGTAAATTTGGCACTGAATCTGTACCATTGTGCAGTAGCTCATAGCAAATCTGGGTATTGCTGAGGAGAATCTTTACATAACTATAGAAGGCCTTGTGGTTGTCTTTACTATCTGCTTCAATTCTGTTTTCATAGCCAGCTTTAGAGGATTTGATGAGGGATCTCAACTTTTTGTTGAGGTTGACAAGGGAGTTTTTCCAGTCTTGGGACTTCACCTTATTCCACATCAATATCCTCCTTCTGTTGTAGAGTTTGTTTATGACAGGGGACCACCAGATTGGCTTCATTTTTTTGGAGGAGAGTGTCTTGGTTCTAATGGGTATGGCGAGATTCATGCATTTGTGTAAATGTTCATACAGTGCATTAGTGTATGATTCAACAGTCATGCAACTGATCTCCATTTGCATGGGTGCAGTGAAGTTAGCCACCTCTGTTTTTAGGAGCCCAAAGTTAGCTTTGGAGAAGTTTTTCATGGTGGTTACCTTTGCTGGGGGGGGGGGTAGATTTCCAAGGTGATTAGTTTGTGGTTGGATCTAATGAGGGAGGAGTTGACTATTGGTGTAGAGCAACAGTCACCCATGTTAGTAATGACCAGGTCAAGGATGTTGCTACCTCTAGTGGGGGTAAGAACAAGCCAGTCCAGGGAATTGGTATTAATGAATTCCAGGAACACTGGGCAAGTGTATTGGTACATGAGTAGTTTTTCCAGTTAATGGAGGGGTAGTTGAAGTCACCCAGTATGAAAGTGTTAGGTTGGACTTTAATATTCTCCAGGGTGCTTAGGAACATAGAGTGTGAGTCTTGGGATATGGTTGGGGACCTATAGCAGGCTATGACTTGAATCGCTGTCTTACCCAATGTTAGCTGCACCTGAAGTAGACCAAATGCATTTTGTTGGGCTACCAGTCTGGAGGTGTGTGCATCCTGTATGAATATGGAAACACCACCGCCTTTGGAGCTTCAGTCCAAGTTCTGGGGCTGAAAGGTGTGGAATGAGTTATAGCCTTGTAGTGCAGGGGTGCTTTCTGATGCCTTGAACCAGGTCTCTGTTATGGCACAAATGTCGATGTTCTCCATTTTAAAGAGTGCTTTGAGCAAGTGCATTTTGAGATTTAGACTTCTAGTGCTGAGCAGCATGACCCTCAGATCGCATTTGTTTGTAGATGTTACGGTGGTAATTTGGTCTTTGGAACACTGCCTAAAAAGGGCACTATAGGTGTGGCAAGAGCCTTGGCCAGTATCAGGAAGCCCAGGGGTGACAGATGCAGGCCATCTCTGGCAAAGCATCGAGATCTGTCAATCATGTCATCCCAGGCAGACAGATACTGGATCCCCTTAGAATGACACCAGAAACTTAGCCAATTGTTGAAATCAATTATTTTCTGCTTGTACTGTGGTATCATTATGGGTGATGGTAGAATGATGCTCAGGGCTAGGGTCTTACCCACCTGGGCTATATAGTCCAAAAGCTCCTCCATGTCTCTTTTCATGTAGTCCAGGGAGGTACATCTCAGGTCATTTACACCCACATGTACAATGACAGAGTCATATTTTTACCTGTTGTTGAGGGACCTGAGTATGTGCATTATGTGGTGGACCCTAGCGCCTGACAGGCAGCTGACTGTTACTTTCTCCTTGTTCAACCTAGTGAGTGGGACATCAGTATGCCTCACTATCGAGTCACCTATGACTAGTGTGTAGGGCATGCTGTTTTGCCTTAGGGCCTTTGGTTGAGTGGGACACTGTTTAGGAGAGTTATGTGCCTCATGATTACTGTTGTGTTGTGGTGGTTGAGTGCATTTCTGCCTTGGCGGTATCTGCAGTTTAGTAGATTTTTGTTGAGAGCTTCCACGAAGGTGGGTGTGTGGTTTGTGTTTTTATGTAAAGGCAGTGCTGGTGTGTGTTCCAAAGGGCTATGTGTTCCATGTGGTGTGGTGCAAGTGTTGACCTTCTCCTCTTGACCAGCTATTCCCGTCTTGGCTGGAGAGTGTTTGGCTTCCAATTTGGATATATGTAAATGCATCTCTCGCAAGTCTGAGTGTTGGGAGGTAAGAGGAGAGGGTATAAGCTAGTAAAAGTGCAAGAGAGGAGAGAACTAGTAGATCTAAGAGAAAAATTGAAGAGCAGACTTTGACACCACTTGGAAGCTTACAAACAGTCCTGGATACAGCAAATCTGTATCTGAACTAGACTAGTTACAGGAAAGGCTGGAAACAAGCACAAATGCAGGCTTTTAAACCAGTTGAAAGAGATGGAAAAACTACCCAAACGGCCAATAAGCTACAATTTCTAGTCCAGAAATCACTCCTCTTGTGGTAGATAGGCTACCTAGTGCTTACTACTCCCACTGATAAGCTAGAAGGCTTCCCTCCAACACAGAAAGGCTTGGGGGGGGGCTCAGAAGCTTACAAACAGTCCTGGATATAGCAAATCTGTATCTGGACTAGTCTAGTTACAGGAAAGGCAGGAAATAAGCTTAAAATTTAGAATTTTTTTTATAGAAAAGCAGCTAAAACAGCACTAAAAAACAATTCAAATACAGTGCAAGCTAGCACATTTGAGTGTGAAACAATATTAAAGCAAATACAGTTTAAATAAATGCAATTTATTCAAAATTTATCCTGAACTAAATTCAATTATTGTTTTATTCAACTCTGAACAGTTAAAAAGTGCCAAAAAATATACTTATCAGCTGAGAAGCACACTCAGTCAGAAAACAGGGAGATTATAGCAAAGTTTTTTTTTGTTTTTTTTTTTTTTTTAGTAAAGTGGAAATGGAGGAAGGAGGAGCAGAAGATAATGCAAGGTTAAGAAACTAAGGGGGTTGGCCTTCTTAAATGTTCTCTCTTATTAGGTAGAATAAGCTAATGACACTAGGCTGGGAGGAGTGCCCCAGATCAAATTTACAGTAGGGTCGGACAACTGCAAAGCCACCAAGTATAAGAATAGGATACCAATAAGGAGGAAGAGTGGGAAACTAAAAGTAATATGATAGACTCCTTGGCAGGAAATCAGAACAAAAACTAGTTAGAAAAGATTTACAAACAGTGTGACAGTAAAAACCTTATTTATCAGGCCCTGTGAGGCAGAAATTTTTAGTACAACCGTGTAGATTAGTTTATAGCTGTAAAATTCAGTAAAAAGTATGCAGCAGACAATAGAAGTGCTATAAATATCTATAAGCAATAACTAGTAAAAATAAGCAAAGAACAGGATATTTAAAGTTATATATCACAGATCAGAGTTTTGCTCAGTGCCCTTCCTCTGATTAGCTCTGTGCAAAATGGCAGAAACACTCACAAGGTAACCTCTTAAGTAACAGAAAGCTGAAACTTGAAACAACTTTAAAAAAAGCTCAAAAGAGCCATTACTATCGGCACTATAAAGTTTGGTGGCACACACACACACACACACACACACACACACACACACACACACACACACACACACACAAACAAACACACTCTCACACACATGTGAGGTGTCCCAGAGGCATTCCACAGACCTCACATTAGGCAACAGATGACAGTCATAACACACAATCAGACCGAAACAGACACACTCTGTACCGGTCCTCAACATCATGCAGTGCATACCTTTCAACTTACCATAACTACAAATTTACACCACTCAGATGTGTGAGTGTTTTTATTTGGTGGTGAGCCTTCATCTACAACACACTTCACCCATGTAAATATTACTGCTGTTCATCTGTATAGCACTGTAGCCAAACCTACAGAACATACATACCAACTGTAGAGAGTTTCAGTAAATATCTATATATGTGGTTCATCTTTCCTGTCTGCTGCTCATACATCCTATGTGTGTCTGATGCATTACTGGTTGGTCCAGTGGATTGGTGACCCTACTTAATGTCATACTGTGATATGGAGATGGCATAACCTGCAGTACATGTATGTGAAAACAAGGGCGGTTACTGAAACAACTTCCCAAGCTTACAGTGGATATAGTAAGTGTACAAACCCTTTTTAACATGCAATGATTTTATGACAGATCACATGAGACACCAATGATATTGCCATAACATCTCCACCATTTCATATGACATATAACCTGTGCACTCCAATTGAAGAGCACACACATCAAGTAGGGTTCACATATCGTACATGATATGACTACAATAGCTGGGTTACATAGGGGTGCACACCTGTAAACTAATACTTTGATAAAGCACCTGTTCATCTCATCACAGCATTCAGTACTCTTGGGAAGGTATGTATCAGCATGGCAAATGTTGACATGGCAATGGTTGCACACTCTCCCTTGCAGAACACCTCCAAATATCTCAGATTGCAAAGCCATCCCCTGTGCACAGTGCTCGTCAGTTCACCACACAGATTGTGTATTGTATTTAGGTGTGGAATCAGGCTTGACCACTGCAGATTGTTGATTGTGTTTTTGTGATGCCATCCTTTTGCCCAGTGGATGTAAAGTGTGGGCCATTGCTGTGTGCAGTGTTGAACTACCTCCCCATACACAGGTATGTGTCAGACACCAGAAGGATTATAGCCACAAGGGACTGGTGTTTGAAACTGGTCATAATACACTCCAAATCGGCTACAGCCCCAGTTCAAAGTTGTGAACAGCAAACCAAATGAAGGATACTCCCATCAGCCTGCTTCACTGTGTGGGTAGTGTGCTGCTGCTGTTGTGCAGTAGTTTTATATGGCCAAAATAGCATGACATAATTGTGGACAAAGACAGTTTAACATTGGTCTCATAACTTAACACATTTACACACATGCTTTTTGAAAAGCTGATGTATTGTTGTCCAGAAGTTACCCAGGACTGGATGTTGTTTGTTGTGAGGAACAGCTGCCATCTTCCAAACACACCATATAGCCAAGACATGTGAAGACCAAATAAGATTGCTGTCACATGTAGTACACACACAGTACTTGCCAGAGATGTCTGTCACACCTTTGGTGTTGCTATATGGCTCCTGGCAGCTTCCCTGGAGATTGTTGGTATTGTATCCTCCACATGCATGTAGGGATGTCCACTTCTTCACAATGTCACTGTTGCACCATATCTGGAACACCTTCTGATGACTATCTGCACTGTGTTCCATGGCACATGCAATGCTGTGGGTATGTTTATGTAGCCCTCCCCAGGCTGATACCTTTCTAACATGTGATCCCTTTGCAGCATGTTAAGCTGTATGTAAACCATGGCTTTTGCTGTAGCAGGCAACTGTGGGTCTATGTTGGGATATCCTTGGTATGTGAGCTGAGTGTTATCTGAAGTTAATCCAAGAGTCCATAATTGATGGCAGGTGTGTATCCAATATGATGTACTTCTGTGAGTTTGTCACATGGTGCTGCACCACAGTATGAGCTTCATCCTTTATACACATATGCATCTAGTTTCCTGCACAATTTCCATGTCACATACTTGTTCCACTAACAGATTTGTTTGTCAATTGCATTGTACAGATTATAGGTCACAGGACAGGTTTGATATATGTTTGATCTTCTGTATTGTGCTCACATTGTCATATATCAGAACTACCTGACATTCTAACAGGTGTATACACCTTTCATATGCACTGTATAACAGCAATGTCTACAATATGTCCCTGCTCCTGGTCCTTTGTCCCCGCATTTTGCTAATCTTTATCCAGATGTCCTGGAATGACAGGTTTGTGAGGTAGGTATGCTACAGATATATGACATCACATGTAAATAGGCCCCTTTGATATCCACTGTGATATTAGGCAGTGAGCCCCACTACAAGTGATCATGCAGATATTGCCAGATGGCTGTGTGTAACACCTTAACATGTCTGGGGTACTGGTGAGCCAAAACTGTAAAATCTCATACTCATCGGCTTCAGGCTGCTGTACCTCGTGTAGAGTCGAGGGACCTAGGTAGTAGGGAGGGAGTGGTATTGTTAGCTGATTCACAATATGCATTGGTCCACAATTAATGCTACATTTATGCACAAGTACAGTATAAACTACATTTGCTGTCCTTCACCATAGATGTGCACTTGTGTGCATAACTAAACCCCACCCACTGATTTTATTAATTTATCTATTTTACAGTTTGTTTACCAGGATGGTCCATTGGTCCAATAAGAGCCTGCTTTCAATGGAGTCCCGTGGAGAAAATCTCCATGAACAACAATATAATATGAAGACAATACATGTACTGTTATCCAATAGTATTGAAGAACATTGGTATTACATAACATTATAAAAATCTACAATTGCAGTGAAAATATGTTTACAAATGTAAAAGGTAAAATTACACACATATATAATTCATAGTAGAAAAAATGACACGTAGACTGGAATCCCCAAATAAATCCAAGATTTTATTTCACAAAACACAGTAAGCACTTTCGTTTGGTAGATATCACCAAACTTCTTCAAAGTGACAGAGCAAATGCTGTCATATTTATAAGGAACACACCCTACCTAACAGTCAATTAACACCAATTAATAATGAACACTAAAACCTATATGCATTAAGAAATGTTCAACTTACAAATCAGTGCATACATAAATACACATTTTTAAAATTCCAGTTCTCGACATATCAAATATAAAAACTATAAATATAAAAAACACAATAATATTTTAAATTCTAATAAAATGAAGAAATCCATACTATCTTGAATAAATATTATGATGCTTATACCAAATACCAATAACAGAAAAAACCTCATCTATAAAAAACTCTTAATTTTAATTTACTGGAAATAGACACAACATCATTTAAACCTGGTGGCAGGTAAGCATTAAGAAATACCTGCCACTAGGTTTCTTTCTCCTCGAGGAACAGTTTCCAAGGAGCCCCTCTATCCCCACATTTCACCTGCTGTAACACTACAAATTTAAAGGTGTGTTCAGGGAAAGCCTGTATATGCCTAAATAAAGCATTTTTTTCACCTTGACGTATATCATACCCATGCTCATAAATTCACTGTGCCAACTTACGTTGTGTCTTGGCTATACAAAAGGCAGAACACCTGGTACAGACAGCAGCATACACTACAGCATGGGCATAACAACTAAATTTTCCTTTTATATAAATCCTCTTATTTAAAATAAGGTTAGATGTTGATAAAATATGCTTACATTGGTGGCACATACCACAAGGTACCATCCTACCTTCTCCACCCATGTTTGTTTTTTGCTCCAACAGGCCTTTAATATTCCTGTCCTTCCTAAACACAAATTTAGGGTACCTACCAAAAGTCTCAGCCATTGATGTTTCACTCAAAAGAATGTGCCAGTTCTTATTAATAATATCCTGCACAACATGACTTTCATTAGAAAAGGTAGATACAAAAGGGCACAAGGGCATATCCCTGGACAGGACCCAGTATAATCTATTATATTCCTATGGGATACAGAAGTATTATTGCCTCCTGAAAGGTTATTAAGAATTAAAGACCCATTTCTAAAAATAATATAATTAGAAGGTAACTCCCCATTATTATTCAAAATTGGCATGTAAAACCTATTCAGAAGTGTTTTTATCACTTCCTGCTTAATATCGAATACCAAACTATAGGGATATCCCCTGTCCAAAAACATTTGACACATAATATCACACTTTTGTAAAAAAAATCCCCATAGTTTGAAACCATACGGGCCGCTCTTACTAATTGTCCCTTCACTATACCCCGTTTAACATGCAATGGATGACTGCTTGTAAAATGTAAGATGCTATTAGAAAAGATAGGCTTCCTAAAGATTGTAGCTTTCAACTGCCCATTCTTCAATCTATGTATCATAACATCTAAATAGGGTATTTTATCCATATTAGCTGTATATGTAAACTTAAGAAAGGTAGTACTGTTATTAATATAATCAATAAACTGTACAATACTCTCATATGAACCCCTCCAGGCTATAAACAAGTCATCCAAATAGTGTAAATATAAGGAAACATAGGCAAAAAATGGGGAAGTAAACAAGTAACTTCTTTCCCACCATGCCATCACAATGTTTGCAAATAATGGACCATATGCTGAACCTATAGCAACACCAAGCAATTGTTTAAAGTAATGTCCTTCATAATAGATATAATTATTTTTCAACACCATGTCCATCAATTGTGTATAAACACTTATAATATCTTGTTCCTAACCTAACTCCTCAAATAAAAAAATCTGAGAACCAGGTAACTCCTGTCTCATGCGGGCTACAGCTATATAAGTCCTTAACATCTATAGTTAAAAAATGAAACTTTCCCCTGAGGAAACTAACTCATTACACTTTTCCAGAAAATGCCAGGAGTCCCGACAGATGTGAGGGATACACAGAACCTTATCCTTAAGTTATTTAGTTTATTTGAGGAGTTAGGTTTGGAACAAGATATTATCTATTATGAAAGACATTACTTTAAACAATTGCTTGGTGTTGCTATGCATTCAGCATGTGGTGCATTATTTGCGAACATTGTGATGGCGTGGTGAGAAAGAAGTTACTTGTTTACTTCCTCATGTTTTGCCTATGTTTCCTTATATTTACAATATTTGGATGACTTGTTTATAGCTTGGAGGGGTTTATCTGAGAGTATTGTACAGTTTATTGATTATATTAATAACAGTACTACCTTTCTTAAGTTTACATATACAGCTAATATGGATAAAATACCCTATTTAGATGTTATGATACATAGATTGAAGAATGGGCAGTTGAAAGCTACAATCTTTAGGAAGCCTACCTTTTCTAATAGCATCTTACATTTTACAAGCAGTCATCCTATGCATGTTAAATGGGGTATAGTGAAGGGCCAATTAGTAAGAGTATGGTTTCTGTGATGCCCGTGCACTGGCCCAGCAATCAAGGAGCCTCAATCCTCACCACTAACACCAGAGAGGGTGTCTCATATAAGAGGAAAGGATAACAAATACACACAGTAAAGTACAATTTCCCTTAAGTGCAAACAGAGATCACAATCAGTCTGGGGCTGGTTGCTCCCTTGCTCTCTAGGTCCCCAATAAGACTCCCCACTGGCACAGCTATAGGGTCCAGATCTCAGCCTATCTGGCAAGCTAACCTCCAGTACACTCTCTGTCCAACCAGTGCTTCGTGTCCCTGCCCAAGTAGCTGACACACACACACTTTGAGATAAGTATTTATGCAACTTCACAGACACTCATGGGAAAGGCTGACACAGATTCTCCAGCTGTGCCCCTTTACCCAGACTATACAGTAATAATTACTGTCACACCAGCTAATAATTATCAGCTACCCAAAGGCTCTTAAAAGGGTGTCCAATTATTACTGTGCAATATTATTATCCAATTGGTAGTATAGCCCAGGGCTAAAGCTATAACAGTGGCTTAGACAGTAAACTCTTTAAATATGCAATGTACTCTAGAGATTAACTTATCTCTACATAAACCAGCCACAGGTGAGAAGGGTTTAAAATATTTAATAATAAATACTAAAAACACAAGACAATACTACTACACCACAGTGCTATTCAAGAGTTCAGAGATCACACAGAAACTTAAAATAATTCCGTAGTACAGTTCTGACATAACAGAAAAACACTTAGTCTAATATTTATAGTCCTAGCTATTTCTAAAGTAACATACTTACATAGATCAAGGCAGTGCTGAGTTGAATATCAAGACAAAAATGCTTAATAATTTCTGGTTCTCACTGTTTAAATTGAAACTGCAGTTCTAAGAAAACATTACATCATTTGTTTACACTTTCCTGGTTCCCAGGCCACACAGAAACTGCATTTTACATTATTTTACACTTCGAGCAATAAAGGACATTCCACATGTAAATTCTGGTCATTAACTTTAGCCTTAAAACAATAGGCAGGATGCCTACTCCAGACTCATTGACTCCGAATTCTAACTTCAAAGGAACAAACATAAAGTAATTTTAATTTCAAAGGACCAATAAGAAATGCTTGACTTAGTTTTCCTTACAGCAGATGGCAATGATGCCACATTGTTGAAACAGCATTTCTTTACATTTAAGACACAAGCCTGTATTTTACATATATATTTATAAATGCTAAAATTATGTATCAAATTCTATTTGACTAGGCTGGCAGCCTTCACCCTTCTCTACCAGTCTTCACAGTTTAGAACTATGGGGACTTTTTACAGGAGTGTGATGTTATGTGTCAAATGTTTTTGAATAGGGGATATCCCTATAGTCTGGTATTCAATATTAAGCAAGAAGTGATAAAAAAAAGTCTGAATGGGTTTTACATACTAATTTTGAATAATAATGGGGAGTTAACCTCTAACTATATTATTTTTAGAAATGGGCCTTCAATTCTTAATAACCTTTCAGGGGGTAATAATATTTCTGTATCCCATAGGAATATAATAGATGATAAAGGGTCCTGTCCCGGGGATATGCCTTTGTGCCCTTTTGTATCTACCTTTTCTAATGAAAGTCGTGTTGTGCAGGATCTTGTTAATACGGAATGGCACATCCTTTTAAGTGAAACATCAATGGCTGAGACTTTCGGTAGGTACCCTAAATTTGTGTTTAGGAAGGACATGAATATTAAAGGCATGTTGGAGCAAGAAACAAACATGGGTGAAGAAGGTAGGATGGCACCTTGTGGTATGTGCCACCAATGTAAGCATATTTTATCAACATCTAGTCTTATTTTAAAAGATAAGAGGATTTATATAAAAGGAAAATGTAGTTGTTATACCCATGCTGTAGTGTATGCTGCTGTCTGTACCAGGTGTTCTGCCTTTTATATAGGCAAAACATAATGTAAGTTGGCGCAGCGAATTTACAAGCAAGGGTATGATATACATCAAGGTGATAAAAAATGCTTTATTTAGGCATATACAGGCTCTCCGTGACCACTCCTTTAAATTTGTAGTGTTACAGCAGGTGAAATGTGGGGATAGAGGGGGTCCCTGGAAACTGTTCCTCAAGGAGAAAGAAACCTGGTGTCAGGTATTTCTTAGTGCTTACCTGCCACCAGGTTTAAATGATGTTGTGTCTATTTCCAGTAAATTAAAATTAAGAGATTTTGATAGATAAGGTTTTTTTCTGTTATTGGTATTTGGTATAAGCATCATAATATTTATTCAAGATAGTATGGATTTCCTCATTTTATTAGAATTTAAAATATTATTGTGTTTTTTATATTTATAGTTTTTGTATTTGATATGTTGAGAATTGGAATTTTAAAAATGTGTATTTATGTATGTACTGATTTGCAAGTTAAACATTTCTTAATGCATATAGGTTTTATTGTTCATTATTAATTGGTGTTAAGTGATTGTTAGGTAGGGTGTGTTCCTTATAAATATGACTGCATTTACTCTGTTACTTTGTCTGAAGAAGTTTGGTGATATCTACCAAATGAAAGCGCTTACTGTGTTTTATGAAATAAAATCTTGGATTTATTTGGGGATTCCAGCCTACGTGGCTTTTTTTCTACATATATAATTCCACTAGAATATGAAAACCCCATTGCTGCATATTTCTGTTACATTTGTTAGAATGTGAAATAACACAGGATTGTCATTACAGTTTTACATGAAATCTTAGCAAAGTTAAAGTAGGATGGGTGATGAGAGGTGAAATTGTTGAATCTAAGAAGGGTGGGACAATAACAAAAAAGAAAAAAATCAGAGCAAGACTATGAGTAAATGAGACAAATGAAGATGGTAGTAGTCAGAGAAGCTCAGTATGATGAAAAGAAGAGAGAAGTAAAGGAGTGTGAGGAATGGGGAAAAACAGGCAAGTCATGTGTGATGAGAGCAGGAACATTCCCAGAGGCTTTTGAGATGGGAATGAAGCAGGGTCTTAAAGGTAGAGTGGTTGTCTAGTACCAATAAGAGGTGGCAGGGATTTCCAGAGGTGAGCTAGGGAAACATATAGTAGGTGTCTGCCTGGAGGATGATCAGGCTTGTGCAGTTAATGAAAATTCTGGTTATTGGATCTTAGAAGTCTGTTGGGTATATCCATTTTGAAGGAGGATTCAAGGGTGGGGTAGATGGAGGGTTACAGATGAGTTTATGGGCATGAGTAAGTTGAATGTAGGTATGATGGTTGGGAAGTTCAAGCAAATTTAGTTTGTGTAGGGCATTGCAGTGGTGGTATTTGGATTTATAACTGGTAGCAAACTTAGACATTTTCTGATAACAGGAGGATAGCTTTGTTTTTAGAGAAGATTGGAGGTTGGTAAGAAGTGGGGCACCATATAGCAGACAATGAATGAAGAAGGTGTAGATAGTACCATTTTAGTAGTGGGAGTGATATAGTGGTTATGGTGGTAGTATTTTTTCCTGACATATGCATTTCGAGACTATAGAACACAGTTGTAATACAATTTCAGTACATTGATGTGCACTTTTGTCTTACTGGGATGATCCTCGCCTGTTGCCTGGGTGCCACCCACCTCCACAACTGCAACTTCTTGTGTAGATCTTCTTGTGGGAGCTACCCCAAGGTTGGCCAGGAGCTCCTCCAATGCCGTAAGAGGGGACTGTGTAGCTGACCCCCCACCAGTAGTGGAACGGTCCCTCACTATAGCAGCAGCACATTGCCAGGCATGGCAAATCAGTTCATTTGCTCTATGATGTACCTGATCGTAAGTGCAGCCATGGTGTCCCATGTTGTAATAACAGTTTGGACAATTTCATCCCACAGTGCAGTCCGCTCCTGCTGGTTTTGGTGACCCTGACCAAAAAGGATGGCATAGTTCTGCAGGATGGCCTCAGTTATGGCCCAAGTCTCCTGCTCATTGTAGTCCGGCTGCCTTGGCATAGTACCTGGAAGACAAGCAAAGAAACACATCACAGGACCTCAGACATTGCACAGATTTCTTTACAGAGACAGCACATGACTAATTGTCAACAATGTACACCATATACAAACACATGAGATGCAGCACTGTATGAATATGCATTGTACTTCTGGTCCTGTTGTATCATATTCCACCCTATGAGGCCCAGTACATTTCATAAACCACCATTCACATTTGTGTAGAAGGGTGACAGTGTCTGTATTCCTTGCAGATGGGCTGTCAAAGCTGCTCAGGCTTGGCTTGCATACAGTATGTAATGGAGCTGGAAGCATATGTCTGAGTTTGTGTAGGATGCAGACTGGAATATTATCAGTCCCCAAGGTGACATGCTATTTTTACGTTTAAGTCAGTGGTTTGCACCTGATCCATGATGAGGGTAGTGGTGCGTGTGGTGTGCATATCCACCTATACTGATGTTGAGCCAGGGTGGTGATGTTTAGCCTAAACGTGCCTGCAGCAGGTTGGCTGTAGCAATGGTGTGTGTGTATGTGCTATGATTGACCTCCATTACAGGGTGGTCTCGGTTGTCACCTGTGAGTCCCAAATATGTGAAAATGGCCTTCTGGTTGCCCTCAGTGGATGTGTCCAATTTATACTCATAGTCAGCCTTACAGTAATCCACCTGTGACCTACTATGGTCATCCAGACAAAGGATGACATACTGAGCACTTGGTGCCTGTTCCTACTGTCACCCTCTACAGCCAATATAGCATCCCATTATGTGCGTTGTGAAGTACTGCTGTCCAGCAAAGAGGTTTACTCTACTTTGGTTGAGACAGGTTGTACAAGTTAGGTATTGCTGAGGCCATACAGCTATGTGGGTGGTCATATCAATGTTTGTAGTAGGCATGGACACAACATCATAACACAGTTGGACACCTCTCTATTTCCTACATGATACTCCTGTTCATGGCAGTACCCATGTCTGTGTCAGGCCAATGCAGCAACTATTAGCTGTGGAAGTGTATCTCTGTTGGATGCACACACATTAACATTACACACGTGTACAATATGTACAGCTCAGTTACATGCTGTTTTGCATCCTATGTCAGGTGCTATGAGGCAGCCAGGTACACCTACACATACATGCATACATCTGCACAGGTAATAACTGCTATACATTTCTGTTCTATGTCAGTATGGCACACTGTCATAACACTTTTGTTGCTCAGTCATTCCTGTCAACCTGGTAGGGGGCAACATGTGGAGGATGCCGTAAATACATGGTGGGCTATGGACCAACATTAGTGATACTGTCTTCATATTGCTGTAACACACGTACATCATTTGATTTTTTGGTAGCCTTTGCATTCAGACTCATACCATAGAGCAGGATGTGCATGTGTGTGTGTGTGTGTGTGTGTGTGTGTGTGTGTGTGTGTGTGTGTGTGTGCGTGTGCGTGTGTGTGTATGTGTATATATATATATATATATATATATATATATATATATATATATATATATATATATATATATATATATATATATTAGGGGAGTAATGATGGTGTGCACAGCTGTAGTAACTACCGAGGGATAACATTGATCAGTCACAGCATGAGGTAATGAGGGTGATGAAAGCTAGGTTAAAAAGAGTGGTGAGGCTCACTGATCAGCAGTATGGTTTCATGCCAGGAAAGATCAGTACAGATGTGATGTTTACCATGAAAGTGTTGATGGAGACTTACAGACGAGGTCAGAAGTAGCTGCATTGTGTCTTATATCATATGGGTTGGGACAGTGGCCTAATGGTTAAGGTGTTTGCCTTACAAACACAAGGTGCAGGGTTTGAGTCTCGCAAGGGATAATTGGCTAAGCTTAAAATGGCTCGCAAGGGCAGTTAGCTTAGTACTAATCTATGAATCTATGAATATGCATTTCAACACACACAGTTGGAACAGTATTTCACTATGCAAATACCCTGTACAAGTCCCTCACATTTTCATACAGACATGTATGTCATACTAGTACTCACAATTAACATGTGTATATATGCAACATACCATTAGCTGGCCTAGGAGTGTCACAATCAGTACTGTTCAAACCACACTCCAGTAGTAGTCATATGTGACTGACTCAGGGGCGTGAGCTGTGTTCTATGTCACTACAGACAGACACAGATGCTATGGCCATAGGTTCTGATCAGCAGTATATCAGTACAGCAAGTATTGTTGAGAAATATTTGTTGAACTTCCTATTTACCTCTTTTACATACCCTCTACTACATTCCATTACATGATTACTTGTTTCACATACCATTTTTTTTACCTGTTTCAGTTGCTGTATTTCACAGGTTGACAGATTTTTTTTGTAGTCTGGTTGTAATGGTCTTGCTTTTTGTTTGTTTTCTTTCTTTCTCTCTCTCTCTCTGGTAGATGTAGAAAAATACATCTGTTTTAAATAGGCAGCAGCTTGACCTTTGTATCTCTCTCTCTCTCTCATAGATGTAGAAAAATACATCTGTTTTGCATAGGCAGCAGCTTATCCTTTCTAGGTAATGCTCATGATCAGCTGATGGCCTGTGCATAAACTGGTGTCCCCCACTTGCTAATTTCACGTGGAACAGCTGTGGTATCATTCCTATAGCCAGTTGCATGGAAACACACTCCTATAACTAAGCACTTCATGTGTGTGTTGGCCCTTTTCCTTCACTGTGAGCAGGACTTCATGTGGGTGTCTGACAAACAGCATCACAGAGGGTAGTTGGAAATACTTCTTACAACAAACATTGTGGAGACAGCCCAACAAACTGGAGGGGGAGGTTCCAGACATGGGGACAAAATGTAAGTATTGCTGTTATACATTTGAAGTAATGTTAGTTTGACAGGGTTTGTGTGGATATGGCTGTTCTGCATGATTTAAAGTCTGATATGACTGTGTTACGTGGTTGAGAAAACTCTCACCTGTAGAACTATCTGCAGACTCACCAGACTTTGGAGTCTTAGATTTGGCATGTGACTCACACATGTTTTGTCTTTATAAATTCAGTACCATACTCTGAGGATTGCAGTCAGTAAATGGTAACATCCATGTGTGTTTCTGACTTCATATCCCTCAGAAGAGAAATGTT
>NC_056732.1:1316300392-1316302892 GCF_019279795.1 Protopterus annectens
GATGGGCAAGTGTAATGGTACATGAGTAGTTTTCCCCAGTTAATGGAGGGGGTAGTTGAAGTTGCCCAATATATGTATATAGCTATCTATATATATAGCTATCTATACAGTAATATATAGCTATCTGTGTATATATATATATATATATATATATATATATATATATATATATATATATATATATATATATATATATATAGATAGATATATGTGTGCGTATCTGTGTGTGTGTATATATATATATATATATATATATATATATATATATATATATATATATATATATATATATATATATATATATATATATATATACACACACACATACACACACCTACACACACACCTACACACACCACACACACAAACACACACACACACACACACACACACACACACACATATATATATATATATATATATATATATATATATATATATATATATATATATATAGATATATGTGCTGAATGGGATGCATTCCCGTTCGCGCAATGTGGTGTGATCTCGGAGATGGTATATTTAAGTAGGGGGGGTATGGGGGGCACAGCCTATATGTCACTGGCAAAGGGATTTCAGCTGAGAATCTGTAGTTTTATGGGCCATTTTGGGCTACTTCTGTCCCTTTCATCTTTCTGTTTAAAAACCCGTGTTTGTACAGTTTTGAGCATCACGCAACACCGTTTAACTAGGGCTAAACTATTTCCAGTGCCAGAAAGTCTGCTCTTCTAATTTTTCCTTAGAACTAGCCAGTTTTCTAGTTTTAAGCACTCAAAACTGTTTCCTTGTGCTCAGCACTTGTTGAAAACTCGTTGCAAGCACTAAATAATCTACAAATTACTGCAGCACTCAACTTTCCTCACTTGTTAGTAGGAAAACAGTTTTAATACTTAAATTAATATGCACCTATCCAGGCATGTCTAAGGGTCAGCTCCCGGTATTTTCCCCTGTTCACCTGATGAATCTGGGCATCTTGGTGCAATGGTAGCAATTGCCTCATGTACATTGGCAACCCTCTTCACCTACCATCCAACACTACAACCTGTGACAGATGCATTTATATAGCCAAAGTGGAAGCCAAGCTCTCACCAGCCAAGACTGCACTAGACAGTCAAGAGGAGAAGGTAAATACCTGCACCACACCATGCACAACCCATAATCCATCAAAACATTCACCACCTAAACCCACACATAGTAACACAAAACATACACCTACATTCGTGGAGGCTCTCAAAAATCTTCCTAAACAACAGAGACCTCCAAAGATGAAATGGAAGCAACCACCACCCCCTAACACTACCCAAATGACATATAACCCACAAAGTCAGTGTGCCACTCAACCTCAGCCCATAAGGCAAAACAAAGTATCCAACACACTAGTCATAGGTGACTCTATAGTTAGACACACTGATGTCCCACTCACCAGGCTAAACAAGGAGAAGGTTAATGTCAGCTGCCTTTTGGGTGTCAGGATCCATCACATAATGCAAGCACTCAGGTCACTCTACAACAAGTAGAAATATGACTCTTTCATTGTCCATGTTGGTGTGAAGGACCTGAGACATACCTCCCTGTACTACATAAAAAGAGACATGGAGGAGCTCTCGGATTATGTAGCCCAGGCAGGTATGACCCTAGCCCTAAGTAGCATCCTGCCATTGCCCAGAATGATACCACAATACAAGGACAAAATGATCAACTTCAACAATTGGCTAAGCTTCTGGTGTCATTCTAAGGGGATGCGGTATGCCTGGGGTGACATGATCAACAGACCTGCGATCTGCGTTGCCCAGATGGCCTGCACTAAGCTTCTGGTGTCATTCTAAGGGATCCAGTGTCTGCTGCCTGGGATGATGATCAACAGACACCGATCACTGCCAGAGAGATGGCCTGCACCTGTCGCCCCTGGGATTCCGATACTGGCTAAGGCTCTTGCCACCTCTGTAGTGTCTTTTTTAGGCAAGGTTCAAACGACAAACTCACCACCATAGCAGGTATCAGCAAGCAAAACATGAGGGTAATGCTACTCAATGCTAGAAGTCTAAACCTCAAAATGCACTCACTCGAGGCACTCCTTAAAATGGAGAACATCGAAATCTGTGCAGTGATGGATACCTGATTCAAGGCACCAGACAGCACCACTGCATTAAGATTATAACTCATACCACACCTTTTGGCCACCTAACTTGTATTGAAACACTAAAGAAGGAGGCGTGTCCATATTCATTAAGGATATCCATACCTCCAGGCCAGTTGCTCAACATAATGCATCTGAAATTATCCAAGTGCAACTAACACTGGGCAAGACTGCAATCCAGGTCGTAGCTTGTTACAGATCCCCTGCCATGCACCAGGATGCCTACTCCACATTTCTTGAAATACTGGGTAATATTAAGGTACAGCCCAATACCCTAATAATGGGCAATTTCAACTAGCCCACTTTCAACTGGGAATACTACTCATGTACTATCTCATTTCCTCAATGCTTTCTGGAATTTAT
>NC_056732.1:1316307892-1316315392 GCF_019279795.1 Protopterus annectens
TTCAGAAGGCATGATCTGCCTTTCACAAACCAGAACTGGGTGGGGTCCAGAGTTTGAAGGTTACCAGTGTCTTTGTTTATGAGTTCCATGATGATACATTCCATGGCCTTGCAGACCAGGCTCGTCAGGCTAATAGGACGATAGTTCCCAGGATCAGTGGTGGCTCCTCCTTTGTGGAGTGGGATAACTGTTGCTGTGCACCATTCAGTGGGCACAAAGCCTGACATGAGACTATGATTGAAGATGGTGCTTAGGTGGGGAGCCAGTTTGTTCTGAAGTTCATGTAAAACGCAGCCTGGGATGTTGTCCGGTCCCATGGATGCTGTGATTTTGGTTTTAGAGAGTGCAGCTTTTACCTGCATAGATGTGATTACAGGGACTCTGCATTCTTCCTGTACATATATGGGCCTTTTAGGGGGTGAGAGGGGGGTAAAGTTAGCACTGAACCTATCTGCCAGGATGTTGGCAATATCAGTTGGTTCTGTAATTTTCATGCCATTGTGCTGTAACGCAGAGTAGATCTGGGTGTTGCCATTGAGATTCTTGACATAGCTATAGAATGCTTTTTGGTTCGCTTAGAATCAGTGGCGATTTTGTTTTCCTAGCTAGCTTTGGAGGATCTTATAAGGGATTTCAGGTTCTTACTGAGGCAGACCAGGGAGCTCCTACACTCATGGGATTTTACTCTCTTTTGCAACAGTTTCTTCCTTCTGTTGTAGAGCTTGTTTATGGCAGGGGGCCACCAGATTGGCTTCCTTTTTTTGGAGGATAGCATCTTGGTTCTGTTTGAGATAGCACGATCCATGCACTCGTGTAAGTGCTTATAGAGTGCATTTGTGTAGGATTCAGCAGTCGTAACTGTATTGTCCATCTGCATGGGTGTCATGAAGTTCACCACTTCTGAGAAATTTTTTACCGTGGTTTCCTTAACGGTGGGTGGGGGCGGGATGCGGATATCTAGGGTGATTAGCTTATGGTCGGATCTGACCAACAAGGAGTTGACTTCAGGTGTGGAACACTGGTCACTCATCTTGGTAATGACTAGGTCTAGGATATTGTTGCCCCTGGTGGGGGTGTAGATAAGTTGATCCAGGGCATTGGAATTTATGAATTCCAGAAAGCGTTGAGCGAAGCTGTAGCACTGACTGTTAACATGGTGCTACACTTGTTCACCCTGGTCTGCTCTTCTCCCATTCTCCAGACTTAAACAATGAAATTTCTGTACTAGTCAGGGCTGCAGTCCATTGGTGAATAAGCCAAAAAATTGTTGCAGATGTTGGAAAATTGAGAAATGGTTTAGGAGCACCACTGAAGGTAGCAGATGGCTGCAGGCAGAGCCAGATCATGGTCAAATGGGGCCCTAGGCAGGGTAATAGATTGCCCCCCCAGAGCAGCCCCTCCTGCAGCAACCCTCAACCCTCCCAGGTCAGCCCTCTCTCCAACTATTCCAGATTTCCATTACTTAGCTATTTCTCTCCATTTACCATAAACACTGTCCAAACCTATCAGTCCAGATACTGTTTTCTTATTACTTCTACAGTGATTACAGATGTTGAAATAAAATAGCACACAAAGTGATAGCCATTTGGTAAACAAACAATACAGTCTCACAATGAAAACAGACTTAGCATGAGCAGTAAACTTCTTTGCCATTGGAACTCACATTCATTGAAATGGCGTTCAAACCCACATTCAAATAAAATGCATCTGGCCAGTGAATAATTACCTTTGGGCTGTTTTCAAACCATAGGCTCCTTGTACACATTTTTAGGGTCATGCATACATGTATGTGTTCTTTGATTCATCTTCCTGATTGTATAAATTATATTCCTTGTATAATACAGCACCATTACAGTATACATTAAATTTGTAGTTTTAAACATTTTTTAGTAAGCAATGAAACAAAATGTATGACCTAATAATGAAAAACTGCCCATTTCAGAACATTTAACTATAAAAGGCCACTCAAACTTCTGTCATTACAATTCACCAGTATCAGTCAATAAGCACATCTTTACAAAAGTAAAAACCATACCAATAATTCCACATTAAAGAGATCTATAACTAATGAAGAGGTTGCTACTGGCAAACAACTTTACATTTCAGTGTTTCATGTACAAATTCTGTACCTGCTGCCCTTGAAGAATTAATTGCATATGTTACATTAAAAAAATGGTAAGCTGGTAATATTCCAATAGGGAATGACTGACAAGTTCATAGTTACTAGGCATCTTATACACAGGATGACAAACTCAGGACTGCAGAACCTCTATCCCCCTTAAAATGCACCAAATAATCCACAATCAAAGGGGCACTGCAATATCAGCGCTCCGTATACAATATGCAATACCTGCAAAGTGAAGGATTTACCCCAGGATTCACGAAGCTTGGCCCAGGTGCAGGCGTAGCATCGGTGTTCTAACACCAAAGATGGCCACCGAGCGATTCAGGTATGAGCTATTTCCACGTGCACTACTTGCATATGCTACGTCCACACAACTCCCGAGCCTTGTATGCTAATTACCCCATGTGCAGCAATGTAGCATGCAAATGAAGGTATGTAGTGATTCAGGAAGTGGTGCAGGCATAGTGTAAGCATGCAGAAATGTAAACTGTAGAAAACGGTTTACATTTTTGCAAACATAAAATCGGAGCGATGACAACCGACCAAACACATGTATTATATTGTTAATATATGCCAATGGCTAAATACATAGCCATTGGCATAAAAGAAATGTACAAAATATAAAATTAACATTTAATATATATAGTCACCCTATCAGGACGTGGAAGCGCAGGGCAGCGGTGCACAAAGGGGAATGCAAGGAATATATAATAATATAGAATAAAACCGCAATGAAACACATATCATGATTTCCCCATAATAGTCAATGGCAGGCAAGCTACACCATACTCATGGCGCAAGGGTTGCTAAGGGGCAGTGACAGTGTTATGCGCAGTAGCTAGGAATTAGTAGGCAATGCCATGCAAATGAGAGGAGTAATAGTGAATCGCAGATTCCTCACTGGTGTAAGGATGCACCTCACAGCGTAGCGTTGTAACACCGAGGTGTGCCCTTGAGATAAAGATGATGTCGAGAGAGGTGTGTCGCCATTGCTGTAAGCACATTGGAGCATTGCTAAACCGGTCTGCCCCTAGCTAGGCAAAGCTGCAGGATAGGGGTGTGTCAAATTGCCTATAGCTATGCTTAGCTGAGAGTACACAAGGTAACCGAGTATGCATGTGAACGAAGATGAAAACGCACATAAACCCGGTAAATGGGTATGCACAGCGCGAACTGCAGCTGAAACAGGAAGGATATAGGAAAGAAATAAGGAAATGCAGCAGTGAAATTGGAGTACAAATGACTAATTAACACCTAGGAGCCTACAGTGGGCCATTGACAACAGCTAACAAGGCTGCAAGCAGCTACCTGCAGAACAGGGAAGGGGAGTGGCTGTACTGCAAAGAAAACAGCAAAGTGCCAAAGCAGAACAAAGCCGATATGCAGTATATCAGCTACAAGGCACATTTTGCCATGACTGGATAGGGAAAGTACAAAACAAGAAAGACGGCAGGTGGATGCATGCCTGATAATGGGAGGGGATCTAGGTCTAAAAGTGAATTAAAGGGCAACGGATTAATCAAGGCAGGCAAGTAGATCTCCACAGTAAAGGCACCACACTTGCAGTACTCATTGCAAAACCCATAATTAAGACACGCAGCAGCTGGAATAGCTCATACACACCCACTTACATCAGCAGCATCCATAGTACAATACTATAAAGTGTGAAAACGCCTCACACACATTTGTGTATTCCCATACACTCTGCACCAGTGGTGTATGCAGACAGGGAACTTTTATTATGTACATGTTAGGGGCTGCCATAGCTTTGATCCACCAGCATGTGTTGGAGACTGAAGGTGGTGTGGAGGATGATGCACACGACCACCTCAGGCACCACAGGAGAAGGAGATTGTTCAGACCCAAGGTAACCTACCAAGGGCTACATGATCTGGAGATAGTAGAGCATTACAGGGTGGACAGGGACACCCTACAGCAACTTGTAGAGCTGTGCCGGCCACGTCTCAGAGCTAGAACAAACAGAGGGGGACCCATCCCAGTGGATACGAAGGTATGTGTAAGCCTGAGAATACTAGCTACAGGTACCTTTCAAGACCAACTGGGGATATCATGGGGATCTCATAGACATCAGCATCCAGGGTACTACACCAGTTCCTGGATGCCATGTTACCACATGCTAATGAGCACATATACTTCCCCTGAATGCAGGAGGAATTGGCCAGCAATATGCGTCTCTTCCACCATGTGGCAGAATACCCGGAGGTACTGGGTGCAATAGACTGCACGCACATACACATAAAGTCACCACCTGTTGAGCAGGGTAGGCACTACATAAACCAGAAGGGATACCCCTCCATCAACTGCCAGGTCGTGTGCAATGCCCAGAGCATTATCATGGATGTGTGTGCTGGCAGCCCTGGAAGCTATCACGACTCCCACATCTGGCATGCCTCACAGCTGTATCGGTTATTTGCCAGGGGGGACATCCCAAATGGCCATCTGGTGGGGGATGCTGGCTATGCACTGGAACCGTGGATGATGACTCCCATTATAAATGCACACATACCCATGCAGGAACGCCATAACGAGGCACACACACAAACCAGAATCATCATAGAGCATGTGTTTAGGATGCTGAAATCACAGTTCCGTTGCTTGGACATATCTGGTGGAGCCTTGCAGTACTCTCCAGGCACATGTGCCCACATCTTCATAGTGTGTGCCATGCTACACAATATGGTCCTGCGGAAACAGCTGCAGCAGGGACAGAATGGTGAAGGCCTTCACAGCCCATCACCATTGCTAAGGGCCCCACAGGCACAGAGGTACTCAGACCACAAACACTCTGAGCCAGCCCCAGTAGGCAGACAGAGGCATGCCCAGTATGCCCATGCCTCGGCAAAGAGGGAACGTATAACACACACACTGACAGTGTAGGCACCTAGGGACTGACACCTTTCTCCACCTGCACACACAGTAAAAATGGATGGCACACACACAAGACTACCTGTAAATTGTCATGTATAGGCAGTATACTGTGGACATCCAACATAGGCAGCACTCAACTATTGCACAAACAACAGCCATTGGCACAAGGTAAGTCAACACCTGAACAGTAAATTAAGCTATCTACTGTATGTATAGATTCATAGGTAGGTACTTGGCCAACTGGCAAAGGCCATTCATAAGGCCAGCCAAAATGTGTCAGCTTTTGCCACCCCATTGATTCATTAACTGTCCCTCTGGGAGCAGAGCCAATGGCGGGATCCCTCGTGTGCATCTACTGTTCCCCATCCAACCTTCAAGGTTTCTCTTGCAGAGTGTTAGTGAGGGGGTCTGTATAATGTACTTAGGGATGTTGTTCCAAAGTATGGGGAATGTCTGTGACAGGAAGATATCCCTCCAGCATCCTCCAGTTATTGTTGTGGCAAGGTTCAGCTCACTACAGTTTGTGGCTCACTGTGACATGGATTCCCATAGGTGGAGCATATCCATCAAGCCTGAGTTTGACATGGCTGTGTTGGTCAGTGGAGATCATCTCTGGGTAAACGAGATGCCACTGAGTAAAGCAGGAGTTTATTCAGTCTGGCTGCATAGGCCATATGTTGGAGGCCAATATTCCCCTTGGCGAGGTACATTCGTGGACCCCCCAGCTGTTGGACGTGTCTTCTGAGGTACATCCCACATGGGTTATTATATCCTATGATGGGACTGATGAGTGATGAGTAAAGGGGCACTATAACCCCAGTATGTCTAGATGGGAATCCTTTAGTAACCAGATGGCCTACATAGAAAGATGTCCTAACTACAGTGGAGATATGATTGTCAAAGGGGAGATCGCTATCTACCTTAGTTCACTGATACCCCGTTACCTCATCTGTATTAAAGTGGCTGCCACTTATGTGTTAATATGTGGGTGCCAATTCCACAATGGAATGATCATGCAGTTAGTGGCACTTGGCTGGAGGCCGTGTCGTTGGCACCCTGTGACATTCTCTGTAAGGCCCCTTGAGGGATTTCCGTGTCATCTGTACTATCAATCATGGCTCCCAGTTCGCAGTCATAGACAAACATGGTCTTCCATAGTCCATCTGTGTTTTCCTGTACCTCTGAGACGTATATGCCAAACAGTAGGGCTCCCAGGACTGAGTCCTGTGAGACACCAGTCATGACTGTTCAAGAGTTGGACCTGGAGACTGCTAGTTGTACCATGTGGGTTCTGTGTGTAAGCCCGTTGGCAACCCAACCTGTGATGTATGGGTGAATGTACAGGCTCGTGTGTTTATCAATAATACCTGAGTGGGGCATGGTGTCAAAAGCCTTGGTGAGGTCCAGGTAGTATGTGTGAAGCACCTCCCCCATCAACTAATGTCTTGGTGACTGTATGTAAGATGTCAAACAGGTTCAGTAGGCATGAACTGCACTCAACCAAGCTGACCTGGGTTGGGTCATGTGTTCGGAGGTTGCCAATGTCATTGTTAATGAGTGCCATGAGGATGCGAACCATACCATTGCAGAACAGGCTAGTCAGGCTTATGGGGTGGTAGTTACCATGGTCAGTTGTGATTCCATCTTGATGGAGTGGAATAACTGTTGCCACGCACCATTGTATGGGCATGTAGCCTAAGGAGAGGCTGAGGTAGGAATGCTTAATTAGGTGGGGGGCAGGTTGTCTTGTACAGTTTGCAAGATGCAGTCTGGGTCAACATCTGCCTCCATTGATGCTGTGTTCTGCTGTTAGAGACAGCCATTTCCACCTGTGTTTCTCTGATGGTTGGGATACTGTAACTTTCGGGTAGTGTTGTGGATACCATCTATCTTCCTCCATGTCCACCTCTTCCTTCCACTGTCCATCTATATGTCCACCATCCTTCTTCTTTTCCTTCATTCTCTGTCCACCATATTTATACTCACCATGCTCCACCATGTCCAGACCTCCTACCTACCATTTACTATATGTCCATTTCCTATCCCCTATATCTATATAAACAGCCTTCCACCAATCCTGTCCATGTCTGTTCACCACTCCATTCTTTTCCTATCTGCTTTCCTCTTTCCACCACATTCCTTTCCCATGGCTCATTCTATGCCACTACCATATCCACCATTAAATACTAAAATGTCCATGTCCTTTCATTCTGTCCATCTATGTGTTACCCTTTTCCACCTATTTACACCTGTGTATGCTCCTTAATTCCATTAATATTTTCTGTGTGTATTCCATTTCATTTTCCTTCCATTCCATTCCTTCTTCCTGTTTGTATATACCATGTATTAAATGTCCATATTCTCCACTATCTCTCCATGTGTGTCTAGAAGTCCATAAGTAATCCACTGCTGTTCCCTTTATACTTTGTGTGCACATGGGCTGTCTGGTATCCTTCACCCCACACAAGTGTGCGTATCCCTATGGG
>NC_056732.1:1316320392-1316392892 GCF_019279795.1 Protopterus annectens
GTATCCAGTATCTGTCGTCCTGGGATAACATGGTTGACAGACCATGATGCTTTGCCAGACAGGGCCTGAACCTGTCACCCCTGGGAATCTGAATACTGCCTAGGGCTCATGCTTCCCCTATAGTGCCTTCATCATGCACGGTTCAAGTGAGGGTCCACTGCTGTTACAGTGACAGCCAAGTAATAAACTGCGGGTCTCGCTCCACAATGATACATGTCAGAAACACTATATAGACACACATATGTCAATCCCTAACATGGAGAACATATCTGTGCAGTGGCTGAGACATGTTTCAACGCTCCGGAGAGCACACCTACATGACCATGTTATAACACATACCTCACCTCTTGCCCATCATCCTTTATTGGAACACACAGGCCACAGGTGTGTCCATATTCATGAAGGATATGTACACTCCCACACTAATTGCACTTATATAACATCAGATGCATTATGCTGAGCAACTACCTTTGTGCCAAAGTGGAATTCAAAATGCACCTTGAGACAGATCACCCACCGGACTTCACAACTGTCATAATGTGCTGTAATGGGGAAGATTAGGTCTGAGACAGAACCATAATAATGGCTATTCTCAACTATTCCATTATGAACCGGGAAGACTCCTCATGTACCAACACCTGCACTCAATGCATGTTGGATTCCATCGACCCCACTGACCTGGGTCACAGTAGTCATACAAACAGGGCTAACAGTATGCTACAGATAGTCTCCAATGCCAATGTCATATTTCCTAAGAGCAGAGTGGTGAGTGTCGTGGCACCCATGCAGATGGACAATGCATGTGCAAATGCTGAATCCTACACAAATGAACCTTTGTGCAGTGATTGTGCCATTGAAACAGAATCAGGATTCAACCCATCACAAACAAGTAGGCAAACTGGTGGTACCATGCTTTAAACTGTACTACAGAAGGTAGTAACTGTTGCAAGAGGGAACACACATGAGTGTAGCTGATCCCTGGTCAGCCTCAGTGTGATGCAGATACACCATATAAAACCACACAAAGCTACTGTGAAACTAATCAGCCACATATTATGAGGCCAAGCACAGAGCATTCTATAGCTGTGTCATTAATTTTAATGGCAATGACAAGACCTGCCGTGCTGCACAGCACTATGGCATGGGAAGTACTGCACCTACAGAAATAGCACCCATTCATCCAGATAGGGTCTCGGAGAACCTAAACCCACTCCCACCCCCCCAACAGGTACACTTAGTAATATATCCAGTACATTACAGGGCTCCTGTACTAATGACTATGCAGGTACGAGCTGCACTCTCTAAAGCCATACAAACAGCTTTCATGGGACCTGTCATCTTCCCAGGCTGTATCCTACACAAATGTAAGAACATTCAACTACACATCATATCCACATACACATCATGTTCAATCATAGCTCCATGTCAGGCTGTGTACACACTGAATGGTGCACAGCAGCAGTTATCACACCCCACAAAGGGGGAGATACCATTGATAATGGGACATAGTGCACAACTACCCTGCTGCGTCTGGTCTGTACAGCCATGAACCATGGTCAATGTATTTGATGTACTCGGTACAGATGTAGATGAAAGTAGGGTTGATTTACACTGCATATTATGACCTTGCCAGGTCATAGGACACCATCACCCATACTGTGTTCCAGCTACACTCAGTAAACTAGGTGTATATTCCTATGTCACAGGAGTGGTTGGCAACTGGACTGCTTGCAGAACCAACACTACAGAAGGTAATACATGGGGTAATTCCTGGTACTCCCCCTCTTTGTTATCTATACCACACAGACTAACACAGAAGGCATCAGCCTATTGATGTCTGCAAATGACTATGAACTAGGAGCAATAGTCGACTCAATGTGTGTTGCGTTCAACATACAGAAGGGCCTTAGTGTGTCAGATGTGTGGTGTGTGATGTATGGCCACAATCTGACAGCTAAGTATTGCATTGTCATCCCCTATGTTACACACCCTGTACCCATTAACTACCACCTAGGCAGCGGTCAACATAATGGCAACTGTGTATATGGGTTGCAGCTGGACAGTGCTTCCCTTTGATAGTTACATCATCACAAAAGACAGGTAGTCATATGTGGCACCCCTAATCATGACAGGGTGCCATCCAGGAATATAGAGATAACTGCTTAGCCATACTCAATACCCATGTGACCCATAATAGATTAAATATTTTCTTGTAAGGGTTATTGCCCATGTGTAGATGGCCCACACAGCCCTTCCCAATCTATAGCTGCACTATGTAGCATGCAGCCTACCCAGAATAAAGCCATGTTCAATGCAGAGGTGTTGGACATGCTACACTTAACACATCCTGATCCCAAATAAACATATACATCATGGACATCCACCTTTCTAGTACAAGTATCACAACATGTCTGACAGATCTTTGTCCCATACACTTAACATACTCTTGCCATACTATGCATCCCTGTCCAGCGAAGTGCACATCGCCTCTCTCTGTGACATGGTGTGATGACCTCATGCCAAATGTATCACTAACCATGTGTATCAGTTCTGTGGCACTGCTTGAACTGGCCACTGAAACCTACCTGTCTGTTGCCTATAGCTAGGTAACCTGTCTGCCTAGGCTCATAAATGGCCGAGGGGATATAGCCTACTAGATCACTATGACCATACATGCTATAGTTGATATCCAACCCTGCACATACCATCAGGCTAGCTATTGTCCCATGTGTTACACATGTGCAACACAGGCAATACATGGCAGGATGCTGCACATCTGTACAGTGCCATGTAGATGTATATGGCAAAACAGATACATGCTTGCAAGTCTGCAGGGTCACAGGTCATGTCCCTGATGGCTATATGTGACATATACACATCATTAAGTTCGACTACATTAATGTGAACATATCCAGACATGTGCTGATAGGTAAAGACACCACTACAGGCAAACAGACATGCCCACGTCAAGACAACATCCACATGGTGTATGAGCAATGTCATCACATGACACACACATATATGGTGGTAATAGCACATCACCAGTAGGTGTCAAATGTGTGTGACTTATACATGTCAGTGGTGTTAGTGTCATGTACATTTGCAAAGATGTATTTGTAATCTTAATAAATGTGATACACATGTATGTTCAGCTGTACTGCTGTACATTTCTGCGAGTTACTGTGACCTGTCTCCATCATTATGTCTTCCAGGTATGCCACATAGCAGACTGCCGGTGTACAGCCACTTGGAAGATGAGGTCCTCATCCCATACCTTCTCAACAACTACACAATGCTCTTCAGCCATGTGCCACAGGATGCACAGCAGCAGGAAGCCCTGTGGGAGAAACTCTGCAGGAGGGTAAATGATGTTGGAAGTCACAATCGCACCTATCAGCAGGTGTGCCGACACTGCACTGACCTGATAAGATGGGCAAAACAGCATGCTAATGCAATCGTCAGAGAACAAGGTGCAACAGGTGGGGGGGCCACTCACCCAGCCCCCACTCACACATGCCGAGGAGCTACTGGCCAACCTGGGGACACCTGCAGACCTCCATCCACAAGCTTTAGCTGGTATTGTGGAGGTGGGTGTCTCTCAACCATTGAGTCTGGAGTTGCCTGGTAAGTCACTACTGCACATAAAACACAACTATATTTCACATAGTTACATGTGCTACTGTACAATATGTAATGTAACATCATATGCAAGGCATGTATGCACACATGCCACATACTATAGTCTGCTACTCTATGTATGCACACATGTGCATACTCCATAGTATAGTTTATTGTACTGGCTTATGTGCTAACATGGACATTGCACCCTGTAGCTATCACACAGGTGTGAATAATTATCTTACTGCTGTGACACTCCTGTTTAGGTACCTCTGGCTTTTTGCAGCAACAGCAGCCTGTGTCAGGTGAGATTGTTATTATTTACCAGGTCTGATAATGCATGGAACATATTAATTGCATGCTATCTGCCATAACACACGTACACATAATGTATGGTGGTCCTGTTAATGGACACTGGTCAGACCTGCAATGCATCACACTGTTTACCTATGTGAAACAATTAAAGACTATAGGAAACACCTACACTAAACCTTCCAAACTGTCATTGCCAGATGTGTGGACAACAGTGAATACAATGGTGGAGCTGTGTTCCACTGTAGGGACAGGTACTACATATCAGCATTACACATGTTGGGAATATGAACAGTACTGTAAAGAGAGCATATGTGTGCACACACTTTAAATGTGTTGGAGCTGGAGTATGACCGGCCCACAGGATACACCCTTGTGCCCTTGTGAAGTATACCCTTGCTGTGAATGTACCACAATGTCATGTGCTAACAGACATGTCCATGAAATGTAGTGGGCTGACTGCAACACTGCTCAATTATCCTGCAAAACATGTCTCACATCCCATACATACCACCCTTTGTCTGCATAACCCTGTCATCAGTGGAGCATATGACATCTATGGGTGTATGTCATATGGGATAACACTGACATGTGAAATAAGATAGTAATAACAACCACTCGACTGAACATGTGTACATATGGCCATGGAGGATGGCTAGAGACATGAAGCAACACACACAGTAGAAGTGATGTACATGTGTGTACACCCTGTTGTACATTGGCTCGACACAATACAACTATGGCCTTTGTGTAATGGTGATATTGCAGATGTGAAACACTAAACATCATATAGGCCTGTGCACAGCTTGTGTAGGCATAACATGAAACCACCACATAACATGTTTTGAACATCTTGAGTGTGTCACGGCATGGAAGCATTCACATCTACAGTATCCAAATACATACATGTGTTGCACAACATACACATACATCCACATCAAGCCACAGATACAGTACATTCACCTTGCTGGTGTCAGACATCACTGTCATGCCTGCTCCTCATGTGTGAGGTACACAGAAGGCATGTGGGACATAGAGTACTGCTAAGTTAGCCATGTGTGGGCATAGTTTCCAGGCATCAGTAATATGGTTGCAGATGTGCAGGGGTGTCATCCGTATACCCTTCATTGACCTGTGTCACACATTCCATATTAGGGTTTATTGTGTATACACCTCAGTGACGTGGGTCACATTCCACATTAGATACGTATTGTATGTGAACATAGTCATGGCTATGAACTGTGTCAGTAGCTCACATTGTATAGCAATTGTGAAGCCACATGATGCCCTGCAATGGCTATGCACATCAGCTCAATGTGCAGTATGTCTCTGCACATTTGTAGGGTGGCCAGACAACATTGCATCAGCTGAAGGCACATGTTAGTATAACACGTCCCTGCATTGGGACACCATTACCGTACTGTAGATTGGAAAGGGCACCATTGTGTTACACATGTATCCATGTCATTCAACACGTCAGCAGAAGACATGTCATACTACATGTGATTGGCAAGGTCATACGTCACATAGCAGGCCGGTGTACTGTAAACCTGTGCTGGTCTGTGGCACCATTGCAAAGTAGGGACAGCCATGTCAAACATGTGTGTACAGCACATGCACAATGTCTACACTCAGCTCAAGGGTAGGCAGAATAATTTTGAACAGACATGCACTGCTTTGGGGGAGATATGCAAGCTAGGGCTCAGGCAAACATAGTATGCAGTCGACATACCCTACAGCTCATGTCCTCACACATAGGGGTGGTGGCCAACACAAAGCATCAGTGGTAGATGTACAAAGGTCAGCGATGGTCTGTTAACTTGTGATGTATGTTGCACACACCATGGCAGTGCGGTACAAAAGTGCAAAGTGCATGCATTGTGCTGCAGCTATGGGGCATAGGCTACTAACACAAATGGTGCAATACAGGTATGTATGTTAACCACCACTATAATTGTGTAAGGTGCATGCCATCTGCTATAACACATGCATGCATGCTGTTGAGTGCAACTCAGGGATGTATGATAACTACCACTATAATTGACTAAGCTGAAACTATAATTGTCTAAGTTGAATGCCATCTGCATTATCACCTACATGTAGCTTGTGTGTGTGTGTGTGTGTGTGTGTGTGTGTGTGTGTGTGTGTGTGTGTGTCTGTGTATGTCTGTGTGTGTCTGTCTCTGTGTGTGTGTGTGTGTGTGTGTGTGTGTGTGTGTGTGTGTGTGTGTGTGTGTGTGTGTGTGTGTGTCTCTGTCTGTCTGTGTCTGTGTATCTGTGTCTGTGTCTCTGTGTCTGTGTCTCTGTCTGTGTGTGTGTCTCTGTCTGTCTGTCTGTGTGTGTCCCTGTCTGTCTGTGTAAGTCTGGTATAACTTGTAGTGTACAGTTCTTGTCTTCCTCTCACAGTTGTTGATGTAGGTGCATTGCCCTCCTGTGGTCCACCTGATGTTAGTGTCCCCACATACACTAGCAGTGATGATGATAGTATGATTGAGGCACAGGCAGTGTAGTTAGGGGATGAATCTGTGCCATTGCTTGCCATTCCACCTGTCTTCCCCTCATCCTCGCACACAGTTCCCCTGCCTGCACATACCCCATCACCACTGGCCATAGAGGAAGGACAGTTGGCAGGTTGTAGCATGGAACAGGGAAGTGTGGTGACTATGGAAGGTATGCCTCAAACCATGATCCCAGTCAACAGACTGGTGATTTCCCACACAGGCATGTGCCCAGCACTGCTCGTAGGAGGACCACTGGCCAACATGCCCCTGCGAGGCAAAGCACATTAGCTGGAGTCACCAGATGCATGTTTCAGGCTGTAATGGAGGCACAGGCACATGCTGAATGGCACAACAGAGAAGGTCTGAGGTTTTAGAGGGCTGCTTTCCGTTCATTAACTGACAACATCCAGACACTTGCAAATGCTCAGCATCATCTTGCAGATGTTTTGGCTAGACGATTGGGTGACATGCTGGGAGTCCTTGACCGTGGAATGTCAATCCTCAAGTGTGGAATGTCTGTGCTGGAACATCTGGTGGGAGTGAGGCGTTGTGCACATGGATGTAGGTCAGCTATATCACCTGTTGAAGGTTTACGTGAACATGCTACTGCACATGCCTGCTCCCATAGTGGTGGTAGCAGCAGCAGTGCAGCTGGTGCTGTGCAGTCTACACCAGGACACAGCAGGCCATGTACATATGGTCCTGGATGGTCCCAACAGGGACAAGATTCCAGTGGGCATGTGTCAGACGGTACCCAATCTGGACCTCTGCCTGGTAGTGCCCATGCAACCCCTGGCAGGCGCAGGTCATGTGGCCATGGCTGGACACTGTGAACTGTGAAACCTGCCTTGTACAGTCTACAGATGTCAGTAATACCCCTGTGTATTCCAGCCACATGACAGACCTGTGTGCATGCATACACACACACTGGAAACAAATGTAGGGCACCTCAACACACACACGCATAACATCCACACACACCCAATGATATCACAGGCTCTAACACACACACATGATGTCATCCAATGGCACAGCCTAGGCCTCTGGCAAACATTATCACCCTGTTGCATATTATGATGCCTGTGCTGTATCCCTGTCATCCACACCATCGGTGCAGGAACATGTTCATATGGTCTGATGCACAGGGTGAACATACTAGGTAGACAATTGTAGATTAATATTGTTGAGTAGTGTTGACAAGCAGCAGACATACCATGTATTGCAGTTTTAGAATGCATTTTGTACGTTTGACAGTATGTATCATGTGTAACAAGACTAACAGCATGTTGATCTTGACGTTCTGCCTTCCTCTTTCAGGTGTAGTTGCATGTGCCGGGGGATGTCGGTGTTTGCGGGTGTCCCATATGTACATGTTGACTACCCACAGGTCGGTATGACAATACCTGCATGCACTTTGTAGCTTCCACATCACAGTTATATTTTCCCATGTTTCAATTATGTTTACTGTTCTAATGATCCAAAAGCATGATAGCTGTGTAGTAAGCTACTGTGTCAATAGCCATCACATCCATAGTGGGTGACATCACAGGTATAGTTACCTGGAACACGGAGGGGGTAAAAGGGTGGTATGCCGGATGACAAGGGTAAAGGCCAGTGGAAATAGTGGCTTCTCATCAAGAAGCAGTAATACCCACTGCCATGACAGCATGCAAACACAGACACACCCACACACTCAGGGATTCACACAGTAACACACACTCTGATACACACACACACACACACACACACAGTTGCCAGTGTTCAGATGGGAACCCCTGCCTATGTGCATATCATCATTATAGTACTACGCAATTACAAGACACGCCACAGAGATTACACATGCACAGGCAGTTGGAATGGCCTAAGATCGAGGACATCAACAGGGATATTACAGTGCAGTGAGTGTATGTGGGGAGGGGGGTCCACCAGTAGGCTATGTAACAACATGTCACACCCCAGGGTGTACATGTTAACAGGCGGTTAGTATGCCAGTCTATGATTGATGATATCAACATGGATGCCTGGTTGCAATGAGTGGATGGGGGGAGGAGGCATTAACATTTCACTGTGGTAAAATACAGCCTCACTCCAGGAACCGGACAGCCACACACACACACACACACACACACACACACACACACTGGCATTCACAAAGATATACACCTATGTCACACACATACAGACACTTTACATGTGTGAGGTTTAACCACCTGCCTATGCCTTTCTTTCTACACTTCACTCTGTACTGGTGTCAAAAACAGTGTTCAGGAGAGTGATAACATGTGGGATGTATTCCCAACCATACATAACATATATGGACACACACAACCACACGTGTCAGTATTGTGAATCAAACACCTGCCTATCTCATGATAGGTACTACAGAAGTACAGCACTATCGCATCCGGTACAATGCTTACCGACTCTTTCCTTTGACAACTGTGCTGATATATGCACAATATATACACAGGGAAGGTATTACTGTTACAGGTGTCATGAGGTTTGCCTTCAGTGTCACCCTTACAGAATTCTACATTGTCTGTCTTCCACTTCAATTAACAAAACCTGACCTTAGCAGGTACTCAGGTTATTGTAAGACTGGTTGTAACATACCAGTGAACTGTCCTCGGTAATCATTCATCTGCAAAGAAGCCCCACCACTTAGTAGTCATGTCCAAACATCTGTCCATACCTCATGTATGGCTTACTGTACTTAAAGCATATCACCATATACAGCTGGCAATGCTGAGGCTGTATTGCAACAGCATGATGTACTAAGATAACAGTCACCTTCAGACATTAGACACTGCACACACATGGAATCTACACAAACATCAATACATATGCACATATGCGGTCTACACCAGTACGTGCACTAGTAGGTCAAGATGATACATTCCACACCTTCCCCATGCCATGTGTGAAACATAGCCAAGCATTACACCATAATGTTTGTTGTATTCATGTACTGGTAGGACACCACCACTTTCACTGAGTAGCCAAGTGTACATATATTACAACAGCGCATATCAGCCAGACATACACAGCATTACTCCATGTCATGCTCCTACAAACTGTTACTTGACAGTGCCATGGTGAAGCCAGGGCACTGTAATGGTCAACAGTGAGCACATCATATTTGCCACACACACCTCGTGTGTACTGGAAGAGTACTAGCAATGTGCTCTGTTAGAGCTAGGCAGTACACTCATTCAAGCATGTGCGAGGTCTGTGGCTTGTAAACATCTCACCCCAGCATGTACTGGCTATTGTGATACTAAGGCTAATGTCCAGACAGCACACAGCATGCATGGCTTACAATTGTTGACATGGTTATATGTAGGAGCTGTGGCCACACATGGCTGTACATGTCATGAACATATCACCTGTGACTACTCAGGAACATACAGAGCAGAGCTGGATTTCCCTGAGTCTGTCAATACAGGCCTTGTGTAGGTCCTATGGTCCTGTCATTTGAGTATGTTTGTAGACATTGCATTAGGTGGACATGTCTAAAGACATACATGCCACATGGGATGTTGTATGATAAGATAGGTGTCATGGGTGACTAGTAGAGAGGGGCTATTACCTCTATCAACATAGATATCGAACCTTATGTACTGTTAGCATGCTATCTGACATGTGCATGTGTGTAATGACTGTAGCCACCTGTATGTAGAAAGGAAAATAAAAGCTATGGTAATGTAATTTATGTTGTATGAGTGTGGGATGTACATATCCAAGGCAGGTACGGTTAGGTCATATACAACCATGAGGGTGTTGTTTACTGGTGTACAGCAACAGTCGACTGTGTTAATGCTGACAACATCTGAGGGACCCTGGTATGTGTACAACTGAGCTGGTTACAAACAGTGGTATTATTGCATTGCATAACACATTATGCAGCTGTGTCTGTACATGGGTATTTTGCACAGTTGATGTAGGCCTAGGTATAGTCCACCAATCGAGGGTTATCTGGTGGTCTACCATACTATGTCATACCACATATGGATGTGTGTTGGTAGTCTGGGAACAAGGTGGTGGATGTATATGAGGTTACAACCTAGAATGCAGCATTTGCCACTGTCACCTGTACCTGACTCATCTGTGATGTGTTATGTCAGCGTAGTGGTCTTTACATGTGAGTAGCCTTTATGAATATGCATACACCACCACCTGGAATGGTCCATACCACTGTTATGGCCCACATGTCTGGATCTGAGTTATATGGTGGTAGTGCAATTGTGCACTACAGAGCCTTCAGCCAGGTGTTCCTCACTGCATAGATGTCAGTATTCCCCATTGTAGGTTCTACATTGAGCAAATGGATTACTAAAGCCACACATCTAGCACTGGTTAGCATAAGCATCCAATGCAATTGTCATGTGCGTGTCAGGGTGTTACTTCTGTGTGTGGGGCATTTGCCCTGGAATGCGGCTATATGGGTAAATGCAACCTAGGTATTATGCACACACATGTGTAACATGGATGCATGTGCTCTGTGTTGAAGGCGTGCCATTCGGTCATGACAGCCCGGAATGACAGACACTGGTCAACCTCATAATAACAGCAGGACATTGGCTCATTGTTTTGGTCTAGCAGTTGCCACCCGTTTCATGACATCACTCCATGTGGCATTAATGTGCTTGGTAGCAAATGCCTCATGTAAGGTGACGGACAGCAGCAGAACTTGTGTATATGACCAATGTGAGATATACTTAGGGTAGCAGTCCTGCTAATAATAACAACTACTAACACAGCCGGGAGAGGTCATCTTGACACCTGCACCTCAGTAACATTACACAAGGTGGCTCACACATTATGCTTGCACATGCCACTGTTCCACGTATAATGCCACTGTCCACAACCTGCTATCAATGTATGCCTTTCAGGCAGCAAGGTGTGTGGCACATGCTGTAGGTAGCATCCGCCTGTGTGACCCAGGTAACCTATTGTCTGTCACGTCCACACATGCATGAATGTGTATACATAACATATATATGTCAGTACTTCATGTACATGTGTGCATGTGTATCACACAGCACAGACACAGATATATAATTTACAGGCCACATACAGGTATCAGGTAGTAAACCAGTATGATGTGCATATATACTGACAGGTAAGATGTACCTAACTGTAAACCTGTAATGTTTACAGTAGGAGTCCATTACACTGTGTTCTGTACATATAAGTGTTTGAGCATGCACACTGTGGACTTCAGTGGTAAGAATCGGAGTGTATCCCAAACAGTCCTGTGCTACTAAGTGTATGAGCGTACCCACTGCCACTTTGTGTAATTTGAGTCAGTGCATCCAACAAGCTCTTTGTTACTAAGTGTATGAGCATGCCCAGTATACCCTTGTATAGTTGTAGTCATAGTGTATCCCAAACAGCCCTGTGCTACTAAGTGTATGAGCATGCCCACTGTAACCCTGTATAGTGATAGTAGTTGTCCTTTCCACAGATGGCCATACTCCAGTTCAGGTTCCTGTTGTGCTACAACTATACCTCTCAGGCCTACCTGCAGATGATGTGTCTTGTTTGTGCATACAGGTTGTAATGGACACCTACTTTAAACACACAGATCTACAGGTATGTACTTCGTGACTGTCAATCTCCCTGTTGTTGTCCTCAATCATAGAAGGGCAGTCTGACAGCCTTGGAATGTGTAATCTCTGTGGCATGTCTCGTAACTGCGTAGTACTGTAATAGTGATCTGTAGATAGGCAGGAGTTCTGATCCCACCACTGGCAACTGTGTGCATATCTTTGTGTGTGTGTGTGTGTGTGTGTGTGTCTCAGCAAAAGTCTGAGTGTGTGTGTCAGCAAATGGCTGAGTGTGGTTGTATGTGTGTATTTGTGTCTGCATCCTGTCATGGCAGCGGGTTTTGCTGCATTCCAAAGTGATACCTCCTTTTGCACTGGCCTTTATCCTTGTCAACTGCTAAACCTCTCTCTCCCCCCCTCCCCACTACAAGTAATCGATCCTGTGATGTCACCCAGCTCAGATGTGGAATCAGAGTAAGTGTAATTGTATGTGTTCTGTGGCACATACCCCAACTGCATACCACTGTACTAATTACCTTTACATAGGCAAGAGGCATATGCACAATACTGGCAAGTGTGTGCGTGTTTGTGTGTGTGACTACCCTGTAGCCAAGCATACACATGTGTAATGTCTTTTAGCACAGTATGGTAGACATCTGTGGTGACCAGTATCTACAAAGTATTACATAGTTAGGAATGGTAAAGAATACACAGTCAAGCATGACTACAGTTGGGTATGTTATTTTCCTGTGCCACTGTCGAGCAGTGACACAGAAGTGGTCGCTGGGGTGTAGTCCATATCCATCATTCCCCCACCCTAACTCCACAATCCCCGGAGTAGATTACATTAGCCATCATTCCCACCCCAAACTCCACATACACAGCAACCATCCCTTCTCTGGTGAACTGTTTATGATTTAAATGTTATAACACAAGAGATGCCTCTGTTTTGTGTACACATCAGTTCCTTTAGAACCCTTCTGTGTCATCACAAAGGGTGTTCAGACGTGTGTGTGTGTATATATATATATATATATATATATATATATATATATATATAGCTATGACTGTGTATGTGTATATGCATATATATATGTGTGTGTGTGTGTGTGTGTGTGTGTGTGTGTGTGTGTGTGTGTGTGTGTGTGTGTGTGTGTGTGTGTGTGTGTGTGTGTGTGTGTGTATATATATATATATATATATATATATATATATATATACATATACATATATGTATATGTCTGCGACCATATATAAGAAGGAATAGATACAGAGAAGTATCTATGCAGATCCCGTGGAACATAACAAAGATGCTAAATGGATAGATGAAGTAAAAGAAAGAATAAGAAGTTCAGATGTACAGGATATGAAGTGGGATGAAGTAACAGCCAGAGAGATTGAAAAAAGTTAAGAAAAGCTCCTAAATGGAAAACCACAAGCCCAGATGCAGTACCTAACTTCTGGCTAAATGTATTAACATCTTTACTTAAAGATTTAGCCATAGGTAAGAACTATTTGCATGAGCACCCCAAACAGACACCAGTCTGGTTAACAACAGGAAAAACAATGCTCCTACTTAAGAGCAAACATGCAAACTATCCTAAAAACTATAGACCAGTAACTTGCCTTCTGATGACCTATAAACCATACACTTCAAATGATGCTGACAGAGTTTATAGTCATTTAGAAGAAAACTCAATCATGGCAGTAGAACAAAAGGATAATAAAAGAAAGTCATAATGAACAAAGGATCATTTGTTGTTAAATAAAGTCAAAACTGAAAACTGTAAAAAGGTGAATAATCTAAGTATGGCATGGAGAGACTACAAAAAAGCATTTGACAGTATTCCACATTCACAGATAAAATAGTGCCTAAAAATGTATGAGATACACCCAGCTCTGATCAATTACATTACAGATACCATGAAACAGTGGCAAACCACTTTGCAGTTAAGCCATGATAAAAGACAAATTATTGGTCCAGGGATAAAAATCCAAATGGGGGTTATTCCAGGGTGACTCTTTGTCACCACTGCTCTTTTGTCTTGCCCCAACCCATTAAGCTCTCTATTTAACAGATTAGGTCATGACCACAATTTGGCAACCAGAAAAAAAAACAAAGTGTAAAGACTTCTCGACTTCTTTTTTGGGATGATTTAAAGGGTCTATATTACGTGATCAAATGTTAAGGTGATCAAACACCTAAACTTCGACCCATAAATGTCGAACCCTTAAAACCATGAATGGCCATTTACGCAAATTTTTTCCCTGGGAAAAAATTCGCTTGGCTGTAGGAAACAAAACAAACCTTTAAACACTAATTAAGTGGGGGGGTTGCCCCTCACACCCCCTAATGTGGGGGACTGTGCCCCCCACCCCCCAAACTAAATATACCAACTCCGAGATCGCTCTACATTGGGGAAAAGGGAAAATTACCAATGATGGCCATGCAAAATTTTCCCAGGAAAAAAGATTTATGTAAATGGCTGTTTGTGATTGTCAGAGTTCAACATTTATGGGTCGATGTTTAGGTGTTCGATCACGTAATATAGACCCTAATTTAAAACTCTGCAGTTCATCAGAGGAGGAAATGAAAAAACAACTGAAAGTGGTCAAAACTTTTTCAGATGATATAAGAATGTCATTTGGTCGTGATAAATGTGCAAATGCAAACTTTTAAGCAAAAAAACTGCAGCACCAAGAAAGCATTAGTTTGGGAAAGGAGTGTGACATAAAAGAACTTCAGCAAGAAGGAGTGTATAAATATTTGGGAATTGATGAAGGATCAACAATAAAACATAAACAAATGTGAATAAAACTTAGTAAGGAATATTTTAGAAGACTTAATACTGAAAACACTGTTGACGTCTAGGAACAAGTCCAAGCTATAAAACATTTTGCTCTTCCTGTCCTAACGTACAGTTTTGGAGTGACTGACTTGCCCCAATAGGTGTAGGATAGGTTGGACAGGAAAGCAAGAAGGATGCTTCATGCTCATCATATGATTTATAAAAATCAGTGCATACCAAGACTATGTTTTCCCCATTCTGAAGGAGGTATGGGGATCCTTGAAATTGATTAAATGTATAGATCTGGAATTGTAGGGCTGCATACATATATGCTGACCTCACAAGACCCAAACGTAGTGAAAGTTTTAAAACAGGAGGAGAATAAATAAGATTACTTCCCTGCTTAGTTTAGCTGAAGCATATTGTTGTCAATCATAAGCAATGGTATAATAAAGATGTTTCTTGTTTAAAAAAGGGCAGGAATTGAATAATTTATGTAGGGTCTATATTATAAGATCGACGGTTGATGTTTTCAAACATCGAACTTATAAAAACAACAAACAAAAAAAAAAAAAGAACCCTAACGGGTTTAAGCAGGGAGGCAAGCCCCCATGCACCACACACCCCCCACTACTTAAATATACCAACTCCGAGACCGCACTACATTGCAGTAAATGGAAATCTCCCCTTACAGAGATTTCCATTTACACATTCGATGTTGTGCACTTTCGCTATTCTTATGTCGGCAATATCAGCTTCGATATTGTCGGCTTTCGAGAATATAATATAGACCCATTTATATAACGTTGCTTAGGTTGTATGATATATAGCAATACATGTGAAGTATAATGTTTGTAAACACAAAGATTTTAATACAGTCTGATTAATTTTATATAAACGTAAATTTGCCTATGTCACACGAGATAATTCAATAAAAATGTTTAAAAAAAAAAGAAGTAGATAAAAATTAGGTAGCAACTGCATGTGCCAAAAAATGAAATAATTTAAGGTGAAGGATGAGATGAGAAGGCAAGAAATGTGGAAAATGCATACATATAGTTGCAAGTATAGAAAACTCTTGGAACAACCTCATGTTGATCAGGATCAAATGCAGGAATGGTTAAGGATAGGTGAATTTAAACCAAAAGATGAAAGGCTAATATTGGCAGCCCAAGACAGTGGACTACATCCAAGCTGGTTTACAAAGTCCATTGAACATGTGGGAGAAACAGAAAATTGTAAGTTTTGTAAAACAGAATTGGAAAGAGTCACACATCTTGTTGCTGGTTGTGATATACTAATGGTAGAAGGATTGTATACTGAAAGGCATAATAACATGGCAAGACTGTTGCATTGGGAATTGTGCAAACATTATAATATTCAAGTAGCTGAAAAACACTGGAAATATAAGCCACAAAGTATTATAGAAAATGATGAAGTATATGGCACATGGGATCACCCTTTACCAATAGTTCAAAAAACAGATGCAAGAAAACCAGATATAGTGGTCCATGAAAAGAAGACAACAGTAGTATTGATCAGTGAAATCACCACACCCAGTGACTACAGTGTCTTGCGTACAGAGAGACACAAGGTCATAAAATACCAGGATTTGAAGGCAGAAACAAGGTCAGTGTGGAAGAAGAATACCAAGACAATTCAAATAGCAGTAGCAGCAACACGTCTTATTAAAAAAAATTTACAATCAGACTTAGATATGTTACCAGTACATATAACTCTGTATGAATTGTAGAAGGAGTCATTACTGGGCACATTGTAGGTGCTGCGAAGAGCACTTTTGGTTAAATCAAAGATTGGAACAATACTAATTTCATGAACTTTAATCATACTTTGACTTAGAAATCGGGTCCACTCCCATCATGGTATTAGAAACCCAAAAGACTAGAAATTAAAGAAATGTGAGAGAAGAATTCACAGTCTTCTGCTCCAAAGACAATTATGCTACAAACACTGCTTTCAAATTCTACAGCTCAGTGACTGCAATTTGCTAAACAAAACCGTTAGTTGCACATTGAAAATAGACATGGTATAAGCAACAGTAAACCTCTCTTCGCTTGAAACTCACAATTCCATGAAAATGTACTGAAACTCAAACTCTCTTCGCTTGAGACTCACAATTCCATGAAAATGTACTGAAACTCAAACTCTCAATTCAGTCAGCAATCTGGTAGTTGGTGTAGAGGATTCAGGCTCTTGTCTCCACTGAAGCTCACAATTCCTTCAACAGTTTGATAGGTGGTGTAGAGGAGTCAGGATATTGTTTCCTGTAACCAAGTTACAGGGTCAAGCCTGAACACGTTACTTGACTAACCTGCCTTCCCCCCAACTAGGGCGTTACATACCATACCTCCATACCTCTCAACCTCTTAGCACAAGAAATCTGGACAAAGCCAAAAATAATGGGGGACAAAGGCCCCCAAATAGGGACAGATTATAAATATTGTTCTTATAGACTTAGAAAGTTGCTAGAATAACAGCATTTCTCTTAGTATGCATTTTCTGAAGGAAATGAAGTCTGAAACTCCAGTGTATTAAATTATTTAGTTATTTTAATCATCAGAAAATCACAAAGTTTATGAGGAATAGGCCAAAAATATGAGGTAAAAATATGGACATTCTACAAAAATCTGGACAGTTGAAAGATATGCATACCTCTCAACTTCTTAGCGCAAGAAATCTGGACAAAGCCTAAAATAATGGTTCTCTTTGGTGGGGGGAGTACAACTCTTTACATGTGTAGGGGAGTAGGTATTTTGATTTCATCACTTTATCATTTCAACACTGTATAGTTGGTGTTATGACTTTCAGTATATTGCTTTTTAGCAAGTTGACAGCAATACTTTTAAAAGTTAAAAGGATGACATGATTCTTCAGCATCATCTACTGGAAACAGCAATGTTTTAAGCAGTTGAGTTCTTCAGCAGAATGTGTACCCCTTGCCCCTGGGCCAGGGATACAGCACGCATTTAAAAAAATAGGATTCCACTGGGAAACTGACCACCCAATGAATCCCACCTCTTAAGAACAGAAAAGTCTCATCTCATAAGATCCCATCCTCAAAGCAAATAAAAATTATTTTTGCACGTTGAATATTTTTCAAGATTGTTTAATTTAGACATTAAATACTGCATATTTCTGGAGGTCCTTTCTTAGTGCCAGTGCACTCTTTTCAACCAGAACCTCTCATAATTCATGCAGTTTCCATTAACCCCACCTTAATGTTAGCAGCAAGGGTGGTGTTTTATGGGGGCACACAAGGGCTCATCCCCCTTGTAAAATTGCATGTCCCCATAAATGCCCTAGTCCTTTGAATACTAAAAAAAATTTAAAAAGTGCGAATGAGGTTTAAGAGAAGGCAAGAATTAAGCAATTTATGTAATGCTGGACTAAATGCCAGTTGTTATAAATAAACATATATGTAATATATAATGCATGTAAATGAAAAAAGTGTTAATATGGTTTTATTTGATGTCCTTCAAGAATGCAACTGCAGTCATAACATATGGGTTGTCCTGCCTCAGGCAGCCCTCGGTCGGCCGAATTCCAAAGTCTGGGTCCGGCGTCGGCTGGTGTCGCCTCCTCTCCGACGTCACAATGGCTGGAGTATAAAGGCATCGGCCGATGCCATCTTCTTCAGTCTTTCTTGCCACGCAGTGCCCGAAGCAGAAGCAGTTCTCAAGTGCCGGTCGGTCAGCTCCTGTGTTTTCAGTACCGAAGTCATCTAAAAGCTAAGTACCCCGTTGGGGAACATTTTTTCTTGCCTCAGCCGATGTCAGAACAAATTGAGAAAGTTAATAATTGTTTGTCTTGTGGTAAACAAATACCTCATAAGGATTTCCATTCTTACTGTCTTCCTTGCCTGGGCCCAGACCACAACGTCTCGGCCTGTGCTGCCTGTGCTTGCTTTAATAAGCGCACTCTCAGGCGCCGGGCAGAATTTGCTGAAGACTTTTTCGGCGAATCCTTTGCGTATATCATGCCGTCGGATCCACCGACAGCTCAATCTTCCAAAAAATGGAAGGACTGGGACCGGCATCCTCGGCCCGCGTCCTCTACCGATACTACTCCTAGACCCTCCGCTAGTGCTTCGGTCCCTGCGGAAGCAGTAATTCAACCGCTCCAGGCCGACGACACAGCTTTAACTCATCCTTCGGTCCCGGAGACCTCTCTGGTACCGGTTGTTGATTTTCCTCCGGAAACCAAAGTTCTTGATTTACCCGACACCATTCCGGTGGACAAGGTCACTCCTGCACGTGGGGCTGCTAGGCCTCCTGTATCTATGTCCATCAAGGCCTTTGCACGTGCTAAGGCCGCCAGACAGGCCAAGGCCTTTCCTAAACCTGCTGTCCAGGCCCCCTCCTCTGATAAACAGATAATGTCTCTTGCTGCAGACCTTATTTCCCTTATCAGGGGGGCTCAGCCTCACCCAGACAGAGGTTCTCAGCCTCCTGCAGAGAAAAGGCCTAGAACTGAGCAGACTGAAAACCTCTCTTCAGATGAGGCCTCTGGGGATTCTGAGCATTCAGATATTCAGAAAGAATCCTTCCAGGCCTATGAGGACTCTGATGCTGAGGAATCTATTCCCTCTGCCTCTCCTCCAGAGGATTTCTCATTTGGTGAAGTCCTGCACTCTATGAGGGAACATTTCCAATGGCAGGGTCAGGAATTCTCTGATTCCAGGAAAAGGCACCGTACCTTCCTAAAGCTTCCCCAACACAGACCTTTAGCTATTCCTCCTGTGATGGATGTTATGGATGATGTCTTCTCCGATTCCAGTGCTAACCCTGATTCTCTCCCCCCTGCTCCTGTCAAGCCAGACAGATATTGCAGAGTCCCTGACTCTCACAAACATCTCTTTAAGGCCCGCACCGTGGATTTAGAAACTATTTCACAGGGTCCCAAGGGAGTGGCTACCTCCACGGCCAAGAATCTTTTGCCAGCGGATAGGGAAGCCAGGTCTTTGGAGAGATGGGGTAAAAAAGTTTATACCTCTACCACCCTAGTCATGAGGTCACTTAACTGCCTTTTTCATATGTTTCAGTACCAGGATTTTTTACTAGATGATTTACAGAAAAAGTTAGCCTCTCCTGAGCCTATTGACAGAAAGGCATTGCAGGATCACATACATAACACTCAGCAGGTTAACAATCATTTTCTTCAGTGTGGTTATGATGCATTGGAGGCTTCATGTAGGGCAGCTATGACTGAGGCTGTGACACATAGACATGCTTGGTTAAAAGATCAGCCACTGCCAGACCATGTCAAAGTAAAGTTACTTGATGCACCTCTGGAAAAACAGAAGCTTTTTGGCGCTAATGCACAAGATGTGTTGAAGTCCATTGAGGAAAAAGCTAAGTCAGTACAGACAGTCAAGGATTTTCTCCAGGTTCAGCCACCCAGATTCAGTAGAAACTGGCCTTCAAAGAATTGGTCCTTCCCAGACTCGGACAAGTTTCAAAGGGGAAAGAACAGGCGTGGCCGAGGCCGAGGCCAATACCGAGGTTCCTACAGGGGCCGCCAATGGCAACCTACAAATCAAAGAAGTTCTGCAGCCAGTCCAGCTGCACCACAAGGACAATCACAATGACTTGACTTTCATACCACCTACAAGGGCTCAGAGAGAAGCACCCTTGGGCGGAAAATTATCCTTATTCTCAAAAAACTGGCATATATTAACCAAGGACAGCTGGATTCTGGATTTAATAGACAAGGGTTACAGATTCCACTTCCATACTTTACCTACAAGACAAGGCATGCCAAACCTGCCACACTATCAAAGGGCAGAGGCACTCATTCAAGTTTCAAAGCTATTAAGTATAAAAGCAATAGAAAAGGTACCTCCTCAGGAACAAGGCCAGGGATTTTATTCAAGACTGTTCCTTGTTCCAAGAAAGGAAAACAAATGGAGGCCTATACTGGACTTGTCTACTCTAAATACCTTTCTCATTGTGCCAAAGTTCAAAATTCTGACATTACAGCAACTCCTTCCCATGCTGGGCAAGGGGTCTTGGCTGGTCACTCTGGACCTCAAGGAGGCATACCTGCATGTCTCAATCAGACAAAGCTGCAGAAGATACCTCAGATTTCTTGCAGGGACAGAGCATTATCAATTCTCAGCATTGCCGTTTGGCTTATCTACTGCGCCCAGAGTGTTCACGAAATGCCTGGCATCAGTAGTGGCACACTGCAGACTCCAGGGAATTCAAATATACCCCTACCTGGATGACTGCCTCATACAAGCAGACAACAGACAAACCTTAATAAAAAACTTGGACTATGTCATGCAATTACTACAGGCCTTGGGATACACAGTCAACATTCAGAAATCAAGACTACTGCCATCCCAACAGATTATTTTCCTAGGAGCCAAACTGGACACACAAACACAAATGGCCTACCTCACAGAGGAAAAACAACAGCAGTTACCAGAGTACTTCGAAGGCCTAGCACAGCTCTCCCAGCTGACTGCAAGGAAACTCCTGCAGGCCCTGGTGTTCATGGCATCATGCATTCTTCTGATACCTTTGGCAAGACTTCATATGAGAAAGCTGCAATGGTATTTGAAAAGCTTATGGTCCCAACACAGCCAAAGCCTAGAGGACGTAATCCCACTTATTCCATGTCTGCAAAAAGAATTCTTGTGGTGGGCTCAAGCAAGTCAATTAAACAAAGGCATGTCTTTCAACATACCTCAAGCAGGTCAAATAATTACAACAGACACCTCAGACCATGGATGGGGGGTGCACATGGAGGACAGATGCGTTCAAGGTCAATGGACACCAAAGGAAAGACATCTGCACATAAACCAAAAAGAGATGTTGGCAGTGATACATGCAATCGAGAGTTTCAAAAAATCACTGCAGCAAGGACATTTACTAATAAGGACAGACAACACCACTGTCATGTGGTATATAAACAAGCAGGGAGGGACTCATTCATACCCCCTCTGCAGACTAACAATGATTCTCTGGGAAAAAGCACTGAGTCTGAAGGTACACCTGCAATCCCAGTTTGTGCCGGGAAAAGACAATGTACTGGCGGACAAGCTGAGCAGAAATTTCTTGGATCCACACGAATGGATGCTGCATCCCCACATTTTCTCACAAATAACAAAGACATTGGGAAGTCCGGACATAGATCTCTTTGCGTCTCACACGAATCATCACCTGGAAAAGTTCTGTACCAGGACCCACCATGCTCTAGCCTGGACAATGGATGCTCTCTCCTTCAGCTGGAATTCCCTAAAAATGTATGCATTTCCTCCTCTGCCACTGTTGACCAAGGTGATCCTGAAGATCAAAGCAAAACAACCAACAGGCATTTTGATAGCTCCAGACTGGCCAAAGCAACACTGGTACCCGTTGTTGTTGAGCATAACTCGGACCAAACCGTGGCCTCTGCCCCTATGGCCCTGCTCCTAACACAACACAACTACAGGACTGTTCACCAAAACCTGAAAACATTACTTCTGACAGCCTGGAGGTTACCTTAACTCCTTCCGCTTCCAATTTTTCCACAGCAGTTCAGGACATCTTATTGGAAGCACGCAGACCGTCCACCAGAAAAACCTATTCAGCCAAGTGGAAGAGATTCAGCATCTGGGCTGCCAACAGGGGTCAGGATACAACAGTACTGAGTATACCTCAGATATTGGAATACTTGGCAGAAATGTTTCATTCTGGACTCTCATATTCTTCCATAAAGATTCATGCCTCAGCAATCTCAGCAAGATACAATTGTGATCCACCAGTGTTCTCACATCCTTTGCTAAGACAGTTCCTGAGAGGGATAAAGAATATCAAGCCTCCCAGAAAACAACCAGTACCTGCATGGGACCTCAATTTTGTATTGGAATAATTATCTCTTCCTCCCTTTGAGCCAGCAGCAACCTCAGAGATGCAATTTCTATCATGGAAAACGTTTTTTCTATTGGCAGTCACATCAGCAAGAAGAGTCTCGGAGATACAGGCACTCATGGCAGTACCTCCTTTCCTCATCTTTCATCAGGACAGGGTCTCTAAGAACAAATCCTTCTTTCATGCCAAAGGTAATTTCCAGGGTGTCTCTAAATCAAGCTATTCACCTTCCTACTTTCTTCCCCAATCCTCAAAATAGAGGGGAAAGACTGCTGCAAACCTTGGACATACACAGGCAACTACGCTACTACTTGGACAGAACTAAGGCCACCAGAAAGTCTGACCAGCTGTTTGTAGCCTATGCTACTGGAATACAAGGAAAAGCAATCTCCAAGCAAACAATTTCAAAATGGATTGGACACTGCATTAGATTCTGCTATTCTTACCATGGAAAAAGTGTGCCAGCCAATATTAGGCCACATTCCACCAGAGCTATAGCCACATCCACAGCTTTCCTAAGAGGAGTGGCTACAAAGGACGTTCTAGAGGCTGCTACATGGAGCTCCGTGCATACATTTACCAAACACTACAACCTGCCTTTATACTCCAGATCCCGAGCAGGCTTTGCTTCGGCAGTCCTGCAGGGCATTTTAGCTACACCATCCTTTTCTTAGCTCCATCCACCCCTAGCTTGGCTATGGTATTCAACCCATATGTTATGACTGCAGTTGCATTCTTGAAGGACATAGTACAGTTTTGTACCTACCATAAATGTAGATGTCCGATAGATATGCAACTGCAGTCGGATTTTCCCTCCCGCCTTCCCCTCTTTTCCTTCATTTGGGTCCATTCCCCCTGTTCCTTTTAGCTGGGGGTATCTCCTATGATGTATCTGTTTAGTACTGTTGTGCATGTCTGGAATTGTTTATCCATTCACCAAATTTAGCCTTCCTAGGAGGGCACCTGGCATCTGAGGCAAGAAACACTGAAGAAGATGGCGTTGGCCGATGCCTTTATACTCCAGCCGTTGTGACGTTGGAGAGGAGGCGACACCAGCCGACGCCGGACCCAGACTTTGGAATTCGGCCGACCGAGGGCTGCCTGAGGCAGGACAACCCATATGTTATGACTGCAGTTGCATATCTATCGGACATCTACATTTATGGTAGGTACAAAACTGTACTTTGTTTTAATGTATATGTGCCTATGTCTTAAGTGATAACTTAATAAAGGTGTTTTAAATAAGTCTGAAAAGTCCCCATCTGGCTAAAGCAGTGTGGCTGTTCCTTATCTACTCTTGAGTAGAAGTCCTAAGCGCAGTCTTTTCCACTTAGCTGACTTACTGAAAAAGTGTGGTCTTTCATCTTTTTCAGATTGAAATTGCCAAATTGGTCATAATGTGACTTACTGAAAAAGTAGAAATCTGGGCTTTCATCTTTTTCAGACTGCAACTGCGGAAAGCAAAGAAATTACATTTCCTTCCTTGTCAAGTAAAATTACATATTTTAACTACCCAGGCACTGTCAAACAGTAGGCAAATGGAGGGGAAAGAATCAAATCTTGTACCCTTAACTAAGGAAGACAGCTCATTAAATGGTTTAATTCCTATCTCACAAATAGAAAACAAGCTGTTCTTTGGGACAACCATATTTCTTCACTTTTGCCTGTTTCTATCGGAGTTCCACAAGGCTCGATTCTTGGCCCACTTCTCTTTTCACTCTTCATTAATGATCTTCATACCATAATCCCTCAAGCAACCTGCATTCAATATGCTGATGATTCTACGCTCATCTGCTCCGCATCCTCCACCCCAGAGCTTATCTCTCTTACTCAAAAAGTCTTTAATACCATAGAAACATGGTTCTCTAGTCGATTCCTCCTATTAAATGCTAAAAAAACTAAACTGCTCCTTTTCACACCCACTTCTAGGACATCCCCCTTAAACTTCTCCATCTCCTCCAACAGTGCCACTGTCATTTCACCTGACTCTACCACTAAATTGTTAGGTATTACCATTGATAATAATCTCTCTTTCAACCAACACATAAACAACTCCATAAAACAAGTCAACAGAAAAATAGGATCCTTATATCGAATCAGACCATTCCTTACTCCATCTACCAGAACTAGGATTGCTCACTCCCATCTTATTTCTACTCTTCTTTATGCCTCACCTATCTTCACCAACCTCAAGAAAAACAACCTAAACAAACTAACAACCTGCTACAATAACATTGCCGCTGCTACAGGTAACACCTACAGAACTCATCACTGTGTTAACTTGAAGCAACTAGGCTGGCTAGAGTATCAGAACTATCTTGCAATCCACCAACTTACCATTGCCCACAAAATACTGTACCAACCAAACAACACCCCTATACTCTCTCAACTCATAATCCCCTATAATAATCTCAACTCTCTCTGCTCATCTAGTAAGCTATTGACTAGTTCCATAAAATCAAACAACACTGCTGGTGACTCCTTTTACCAATTCTGTAGGTTCAAAATGGAATTAGTTACTGCGACATAACAAAGATTACATCTCTGCCTCTCTTCAAACAAAATATTAAACTCCACTTCCAAAATCACTGGCTCTGCTCCTGTAGCAAACCTGATTAACCTGATTCCCAATACTTCAACTTTACTTATAACTACCTCTTCTCTGACTTTACTTCTCCACTTGGCATTCTTCCCTTCCTCCCACACTGTCTTCTAATTCGCTTCCTTGCCTATTACTGTCCTAACTTCATACATTTTCATAATCTAATTCCCTTTTATTTTTTTTTCCCCTTATTCTTTACACTCTTTTTCTTTACCTACTTTCCCTGTATCCATATCTTACATGTATCTCTGTTTTTTCTGTATAAAATTTAATATCTTTTTCCCTAGACTGTAACTGTGAGGGGAAGTAATTAATTCATGCACCTTTAATTTTAAGACATATAGCTTCTTATTTTCTTGTAACTATGTATGATAGTAATTAACACTTGTAGTAACAATCTTAAATTGTTCAGTTTGTTATTATTGTTTTCAGTAACATGCATACTAATATTATTTTTTGTCTCTATGTACTTATTTTTGTGGAGCTTTTCTCCCCGGGCCTCTACTGAAAATGGAATTTTCTCCAGCTAGACTAGCCCGGTCAACAAATGTAAAATAAAATAAAATAAAAATAAATTAAGAGCTTGCAGCTTTAATCATCTCTGCTAACTTTTTTTTTTGGGGGGGGGGTACAGTCAGTCAATGTCTGTCATCAGTTTCATAGTTATTGTTCATTAATTTTAAATGCATTACAAGGTGTCTGTCACTAAAAGCTCTGAGCTGTTAACAAACTGCTTACTATAGTCAAAAGTACAGGGTTTAAACCCTCACAACTCCATTTGCCTACTGTATGAATTTAAGCAATTCACTCAGACAGTATTCCTAGGCCACCGCTGAAATGAAAGACTTTCTCCACTAGATTAACTTGGTTAACACATGGATAAAATAGTATTTAAAATGTGTTCCCTCCCATTGTTTTTTGCTGAGTTCAGAATTCTAAATAAAGAAGTTGAGAATGATTTCGTCTGCTCCTTGTAAAACTGATGGCTTTCTGGCAAATTGTTGTAGACCACAGTCACTATATAATGACAGGCAAGTGAGTTTTAGACTTTCAGAAAATACTTGCTAATGCAACTTTCTAAGTATAGAAGAGAAAGGTTTAAAATCTGTTCCTGGACTTTTATTCTTGATCTTGCTATAAGAAATTGGGAGGGCATGGGATACAAAGGAATATACTGTATGGTTCACACAACAGTGATCTGAAATATATTTCTCAGCCATTATTTATGCATTTGTTCTTTGATTTTATCAGAAGCAAACATCTGAATGTTGAAAATTATACAAGGAGATATATCTGGTGGTCACGTGTGTGTTTATGTGTGTGTGTGTGTGTGTGTGTGTGTGTGTTTCCATGTCCAGCATTCCAGAGTAGAGAGTAGTTATAGTGTAAAGGAGGAAATCAGTTGTAGTCAACAAGAGCTTCATCATTTCAGACGTTCTTTTGGTGTGATCCTCAGTTTTCTTGTTTTGTTAAGCATTGATAGTGTGTTTAGTATATCTGTGCATATGAAGTATATAAGTTTAATCTTAAAATATTAACTATGAATGCATTTTTAATTTAACTTTTTTTTTTGAGCAACTTCAGTAAGAGATAATGTGAAAAACATTTCCTCATAGAAATGGTGGCTAATACATGGGTGCAAAATGCAGTGTGCTGGGCTGCAACAATCTGATACTTACTGCAGATGACTAAGGCTTTAAGCTGTTAATGAGTTGCTTCCTGTAGTACAGTGTTTGATTCCCCTCAGCCTTCGTTTTCTCTTGTGTGAGGCTGACCAAGTCACTTCACCAGATGTCATTCCTCGGCTACCCCTGAAAAGGGACATCTGTGTCCAATAGGCTGTCTAAAGCTGTTAGCAAATGCATTACACATTGTCTTTTGAATTCCTGCACCCTTCAGACATCCAATAATTCACTAGATGCTACCTCACTATGAATCTGCGCACACCTGCTGTAGTTTAATGGATTGCCAGATGCATTTTGACTAAATCTGATTTTATAAGGACATTTACTGTTGCTTTTGCTGTTTTCACTGCAAGAGTGCTTTGTGCATCAAATGGATTTCAGGTGTTTTTGCTGTAAAATGTTTAAGAAAGTTTTACATTAAATCCAAATGTATGTGGTCAATGTAAAATTAAAGAAAACAGTACGCACCATGACAGGTTAGAACAGTGTTTTATGATAATTTAGGACAGACAGACAAGTAATAGGATATTGGTTTGGCTGTGTTTGGGGGGGGGTTGGTCTGTTACCATGCCTAGGGACTCATTTGGCTATGATCTGGCTATGCTTTTATTCTTCAGAAACTACATATGAGGGTTAAAATCACTGAGATTTACAATCAGTCAATAATGCCAGTTATTTTAGTTTTATAGTTTTTGTTCTTTGAATGTTCAGAATGTGTATGTATGTTGATGCGAAACCTGATTTTCTGTTAACTTTTTTAAGTGAAACAGAATAGTCTGATTCTTATCGGTCTCAGATTTTGTTGAACATAACTGATTTTGCTTCATATTTATGTGCTGTCCCTCCTTAACTTCTTTTTTTTGGTAAATCAATGAGGATTACTCTCAGTCAAGTGATGACAGTCATCAAAGCTTCATAGTTTTTATTGTTCAGAAAATGCATGTCTGTGTAACACGTATTGTACATGAATGCTTTAAATTATTTAGAGTTGTCTGGCATTTATGTTTCCAGTCATCAAAGGTACAGGGTTTGAATCCTTTCACCTCCATTTGTCACTTTACCAGACAGTGCTCCCTAGTCAGTCCTGAAAAGGCACAGTTTGCCCAGTGGGAGTCAGTCCTGAAAAGGGACACTTTGCCCAGTGGGATTTCCTGGTTAACAAGTAAGTAAGAAATATTTAAATGTGTTCCTTTCTGTCTCCTATTATTTTGGCTTTGTCTAGAATTTGTGCGCAAATACACTGAGAGGCATTTTAATCTGTTACTTGTAATATCTGTGCCTTTTTGACAAATTGTTGGGGAAAGTGGTTACTACATAATAAGAGGCATGCTTTAGACTTTGTATCCTTCAGAAAATGCTTCCTAATGGTTACATCGACTTTCTAAGTATATAAGAGAAATATTTAAAAGCTGTTCCTGATTTTGTATCTTTGTTTCTGATTCTTGAGGGCAGAGGGGGGAGTTGCATTGCATGGTTCTGATATCAGTGAGTTGAGATACATTTTTGTGCCATTATTTATGAATTTATTCATTCACGTGATTTCAAGCAAAAATCTGTGGTATATACTCATACAAGTAGTTGTAAGTGCATGTGTGGTGGGTCAAAGATCAATGTAGCAGGTAGACTGAAATAATAATAACCGACATGGGGAGAAAGGCTAAAGTTGTATGTAACCCAAATGCCTCTGACTTGGATTTAGCTACCCAATTCAATTAATTCTTTATTGACTCTATAGCCAAACTAACAACATCCTTCATCAAAATTCTGCTTTCCCACATCCACCCCCACTCACCCCTTTCTCCTCTAGCAACTCCAGCCCCCAACCTCATCCCTTCTCCATAAACCCTATCCCCACCTATACCATAAAAAACTTCTTCTAAACTTGAAACCATGCTCTAATGCCCCTGACGAGATACCCTCCTACTTCCTAAAAATAGCTACTGAAGCCCTTGCCTTCCCTATCTGTATCCTAATAAATCGATCAATTTCCAAATACCATGTTTCCTGGCTCTGGAAAAAAGCCTTTATTATTCCACTCCATAAAGGGGGCAACAACAATGATATCCCAAACTTTCGACCTATCGCTATCTTATCCCCTATTTCAAAACTTCTCGAAAAATTTATTCACCAACAACTACTACCCTATCTCATAAATAATGACCTTCTCACTCCCACTCAACATGGATTCCGACCTGGCCATAGCACCACTACCACTCTCCTTTCCTTCCTAGAAATTGTTAACAAGTCCCAGAACTCTGGTCATATTGTGCCTACCCTCCTCTTAGATCTTTTTAAGGCCTTTGACACCACCTCTCACAAGCTTCTCCTTACTAAAATCTCTAAACTAAATCTATCCCACTCCTCTATCAATTGGTTCACCATTTACCTAGCAAATAGGCAACAAGCAGGCAAATGGAAAAAAGCTACTTCACCTTTCCTAGATACTCCTACAGGTGTAACCCAAGGCTCAATTCTAGGTCCCCTTCTATTTAATATTTTCATTAACGACTTCTATCATGCCATCCCTAATGCCAACCTTATCCAATATGCTGATGATTCTACAATAATCTGCTCTGCCACCTCTCCTTCCTCATTAATAAAATTAACCCAGGATGCCTTCTCCTCAACTGAACAATGGATGCAAGATAACCATCTAGCACTCAATGCAACCAAGACAAAACTTATGATATTCAACCCTGCTAAAACTGCCACCCTAGATAAAAATTCACTCATCACCAACCAAAACAATACTCCTCTCAAAATTGTCTCCACTGCTAAACTACTAGGAGTCATCATCGCTGATCAGTTAAAGTTTGAAAGCCATCTACAAGTAAATATAAAAAAACTCATAAGAAACTCGGTATGCTCTACCGCCACAACCTTTATATCTCTCCCTCTCTCTACCACTTACCTTATCCCTTCCCTCTTATATGGTGCCTCTATCTTTACTTATCTGCAATCTTCCCTCAAGTCAAAACTATCCTTCTGTTACTACAAAATTTAAAAATTTGCAACAGGTCACAGATACACTACCCATCACTGTATTCCCCTACATCAACTCAACTGGCATGAGATACCTAATTATCTCTCCTATATTCAACTTATCCAAGCACACAGACTTATCTTCACCCCCTCTCTCTGTCCCTCCCTTGCCTCTACCTTCCAAATGCATCTTCCTGATAGACCCCTAAGATCTAACTTCCAAAATCTAATTGAACTACACAAGCCCACCATCCCACCAGGCAAACATCTTCTATCCTTTTCTCTTGCTCGCCATTGGAAATCTCTCCCACCTCTCATCCGTACCCCTAACAGTCTCTGTGCCTTCAAAACTCTATTTCATACACACCTAACTTTACAATGGGAATGCTCTTGCTCCCATCCTACATAGCATCCTTGACTACAGTTAGTTTCTTTTAGCTAATACACCTGTTTATAGCCCCCCATAGTCTTACTACTCTCAGTAAGAAACTCCAGGAACTAGATACTTTATAAAAAGCCTAATTTTGGTGTAAAGAATTTTTTACTATATTGTATTAATTTTTGCTCCTCCAAATGCCAACTTTTTTCAACTTTGCAACTTTGTATTTTTAAATTCTCTCATATTTTGTAATTCTTATATTTTTGTAAATTTGTAACGTGTAACATTTGTATTTTTGGAGCTTTTCTCCTCAGGACTCCATTGAAAATGGGCTCCTCGTGGCCCAATGGACCATCCTGGCAAACAAACTGCAAATAAAATAAAATAATAAAACAACGAGAATTTATAACTAGATGTGCTAGAGAATATGAGAACCATTTGCTTATTTTTTGTGTGAGTGCTAGCCTTTTGTAACTTAATCTCAAGTCTCAGAAGCTTGAAGAGCTGAGTGTGTGGTAAAACACAAAATATTACAACTGCCTTATAACTTTTTGCTTTATAAATAGTATCAAAAGAAAATATTATGTTGTTACTAAGTGGCTGTTCTGGCAAGCAAAAGGAGACGGAGCCTGGTTATCAAAGCAATTTTATAAGTATAAAGTGCACATTTTAACCACGATATGAGCTTCATAGTTGTTGTCAATAAGAAAAGTATTATCCTAACACCCCCCTACAAATCCTTAGTTACCTCCCTACTAACATGTCCCCCCATAGACAGCCATGATACTTATGACCCAAATGGTTGGATTGCGCAGCTAGGCTTGTAAGGGCTCTAGTGCTTGTTAGCCTAGTAACAACCTATGAACAGATCTTTCAAATACCGAACAACTGGAACTGCGAATTTCAAAATGTCGAGATGATAACACTGACAGTTTAAAATAATGAAACTTGAAAAGCACAACATCCAAAATACTGAAGTTTCAAAACATCAAATATATTATATTAAATGTAGCATATACGACCCTATCCCTTTATAAAAACTTACACAATCAATACAAGCTTCTACACTCCAAACCCGCTAAAAAACAGCACAAAAGAAACACTTCACAAAACAACTATACAAAAGTAAAACATCTCTAAATAATCCAGAACTACTACAATTGTCTCCTGTTACAAAAAACACTTCAACTTTTTGCCATCTATTTTGCAGGGGAGCAAGCCCCCCGCACCCCCACCCCCATAAATTAAATATACCAACTCTGAGATTTTGCGTAAGTATGCCTGTTGCAGAGATCACACTACAGTGGGGATAAGGGAAAATTCCCTTTTCCCCATTGCAGTGCGACCTCAGAGTGAGAATATAAAAGTAGGGGGGCATAGCCTCCCACGTGGGGGGTGCAGGGGGGCTTGCCCCATTGCAAAAATGTAAATTTAATGTTTAGTTTGTTTTTTTTTTGAACACACTTTAACGAAAGCACTTTTTCGGTGAAAGTGCTTTCGTTAAAGTGTGTTCGGTGATAGTGGATTCAGACTGTTGAATTTTCATTCAACAGTCCTAGATCCTGGGTGAGAGACCTAAATTGGTGAGTTTTGTGAGCAGAAGGGGATGTAAAACTGTGCCGAAGGCTTTAGAGAGATCTAAGAACAGTGAAGAGATTATATAACCAGCATTGCAAGCCCTGTTTACTGTGTCCATAAAGAATATGAGAGCAGTGCAGGTACTATGACCTGGCCTGAAGTCGTGCTGTGTGGGGGAAAGTATCTGGTTTTGGACAAGATAGTTAAAAAGTTGAGTGTGAATACATTTTTCTAATATTTTAGAGATGGGAGAGAGGATAGGGATGGATTACAAATTAGAGATATCAGAGCTATTTCCACCTCTATGGAGTGGAAGAACAAATGCTTTCTTCCATATGTTTGGTATACTGGACTCCTGAATTGATCTATTGAGGAGTATGCTGATAGGATGGGCAATGGAGTTTGCAGATAGTTGTAGAAATTCAGCAGATAAATTGTCTGGTGCGTTAGTACAAGGTTTGAGTTTATGAAGTTGTTTTTTTATAGTGGAAGTTGGTATAGGTAAGAATGGGAATAGAGGAGTAGTAGAGGACTGTGAAGTGGGAGGTTCAGGTGGGCAGGGGTCCACAGGTGGGAAGGTAGTGGTGAGTTTAGCTATGATGTTGATAAAATATGAATTGAGGAGTGAGGCTATCTCAGTGTGAGTTTTATCTGAATTAGGGCAAGGAGTTTTACCTGGATGGAGTAGGGAACTGATTGTGCTCCAAAATTTCTTTGGGTTTAGTTTATGTTGGTCTTGAAGGTTTAGGAAGTGTTCTTTTTTATTTTTAACCACTAGTCTTTTTACCTGCTTGTATAATTGTTTATATTGAATGAGGTCGTTAGGATTTTTATTTCTTTTGCCAGGTTTTCTGAGTTTTAACCCCAGCAGACATAATTTGCTTTGTGTGTTTGGTAAGCTAATTTGCCTGTTTAGTTTTTACTCTTTTTAGTCGAGCATGGGCTAAACTACTTAAAATTCTAAGAAATGTTGAATTGAAGAATTCGACAGACTCATGGTGAGGGAGATATTTTTTGTGGGATCCAGCTGATCCTTTGTAATATTTCATTAAAGGTATTTGGGGGAGAAGTGAGATAAATCTCTGGTTTGCTTATCTTGGTGTGTGCTTAGGACTGAGGTGGTCTTACGAGTTATAAAGGTTGGTAAGTGGTCATTAATACTGTTAGGTAGTGTGTTGGAAAAGATTTTGTTAGGATCAGAGATGAGCATCCAATCCAGAACTGAGCCACTGCCTGTTTTATTGTTGTGCCTTGTTATATTAGTTATTAGCTGCATATGGTTATATAGGTTTATGCCAGTGGAAGGGTCCTGATTAGAAATATCAAGCCAATTAATGTTAACATCCCTTGGGATGATGACTTTGTTTGTAATATTATTAGTTGACCAAGCAAGAATATCTTCAAGTATAGGAATGTTGTTGCCTGGGGGGATGTATATGACTATGTTACAAAGGTTTTTACTGTTATTCATTTTTAGAAAGAATACTAGTATCTCTTCTGTTGAGAACTGTGGGACAGGTTTTGTCTGTTTGTACTGAACTATAGTGAAGTTGTTTGGGTATATCAAGGCAATACCTCCCCCTTTTTTATGAGGTCTATCTATTCTGAGGCAGTTGTAATTAGGGGGTAGGAATTTGGCATCTTTGATATATCTTTGATATAAAGTTTTAACCATGTCTCAGTAATGGCAGTGATGTCTGATTTGCTTTTTTCTAACCAGGCATGTAGGTGTGATATTTTATTTCTAATGCTTTGGAGGGTTTCTATTATATAATCGAAGATGCAATCCTTCGAATGCATCTTGATCAAACTTGAAAGCATGAAACAGCAAAATAGCGAAACGGCATATAAACGTTTTCTTTCCCTGGGAAAGAAATCACTTGGCTGCCTCCATTACTTTGCCATTTTCCTCACTGTACTGCGATCTTGGAGTTGGTATATTTAAGTAGGGGGGTGTGGGGGCAAAGCCCCCCACTTTATGTAATATTTTGAAGTTTTTTTTTTTTTTTTTTGTGGAACAGCAATTTTTTTTCTGTGGGAAAAAAATCGCTGCTCTGAGTGTTTGGGATTGTAAGCTTTCACTTACATGGGGTCGATAAATCAGCATTCACTTTTTTAAGTGTTTGCTGATTTAATATAGACCCCCTTTGGAGATGGTAGTCTAGTGAAGTTTAGGGACTTTAAGGAGGTTGGGGCATTATAACAGGCTGGAGGGGAACCAGGATTTGGATGTATATCACTGCATTGACTTAGGTTGTTGTGGGTGGGGAGATTTACAGGTTGCAGTTTCTTTTTAATATTGAGGAGGTTGTTTAAAATTGAGTTTTTGTTGTGTTTGTTTTGATGGGAGAGGATTTTTAGTTTGATTTGTAAGATTAAGTCTGTGACAAATATAGTAGGGCCTACTGTGGAATAGCTGCGGAGAGATTGTATAAGTATGGTTGTTGTGGAAGTAGGTTTGTAAGGTATGTGGGTCGTGTGATGAGATGTTAGTTGTAGAAGGACATAGAGGTATAGAGAGCATTTTAAAAAAGGAAACCTATGAAGTGTCTTATTATAAGACCTTTACTTCTTAATATGCAGGAGTATGAACTAAATATCACACAGAAGAACAGGTATATTCTGAGGGGGGGGGGGGCCTGAAGGTGAATAAAGGCACTAGATTTGTCTACTGAAATATAAATATATAGAGTACCTTTAAACATAATTATGGAAACAAATCCTGGAGTTATGAATATGTGTTTACTACCTTCATATGTACACCCTTGCATTATGCAGAAAGAATGTGACTGAACAGACCTATTTCTGGCTTTGAGAAAACTTTGGTCTGCATTGCAACCTGCTCATGTGGATGGTATCTTATTGGTCAGGGCAATATGGAATGTTTAACCTAAAACAGTTGCATATCTTCACTGCTTCTAGAATCAGCAAAGGGGAAAATAAGCCAAAAAATAAATAAATAACAATATCCAGCAAAAGTGATCTGATTAGAAAGGCTGGAAATTTCAACTCTGACTATGCATGGCGCACCCTGCAGAAAAACTGCACACAAGGGAGTCACCATTAATAGTAGATGTAAAATCCTCTAGGAAAAGATTTCCATATATATGAATGACAAAGCCCTGACTGAGTTTAAAACAGACAGATTTATCTGGAAATATAAAACAATGAGTTGTGAAATTTAAAGGTAGGGCTTTCCCCAGGCAAAGGTGATGATATTTTCTCATTAAAAAAATTGTGTGACAAAACCTATGCCTAGGTAATTCATTTTCTGTTATAAATCAGATGCCTTGAACAATAAAGACCTAATGATATGGCTAGCAGTGGCCAAGAGTGTTTATCTTATATAAGGAAAAAATCTGGTCCAGCCTACCATGGTATATTTTATGTACATGGGCGCGCACGCGCGCGTGTGTGTGTGTGTGTGTGTGTGTGTGTGTGTGAGAGAGAGAGAGGAACGTGTGTGTGTGTGTGTGTGTGTGTTTGTGTGTGTGTGTGTGTGGGTCTGTGTGGGTCTGTGTGTGTGTGTGTGTGTGTGTGTGTGTGTGAGAGAGAGAGGAATGTGTGTGTGCATGTATGTGCGTGTGTGTGTCGGTGTGTCTGTGTGTGTGTGTGTGTGTGTGTGTGTGTGTGTGTGTGTGTGTGTGTCTGCGTGTCTGCGTGTCTGCGTGTCTGCGTGTGTGTGTGTCTGTGTGTGTGTGTATGTGTGTGTGTGTGTGTGTGTGCGTGTCTGCGTGTCTGTGTGTGTGTGTGTGTGTCTGTGTGTCTGTGTGTGTGTGCGTGTGTGTGTGTGTGTGCATGTGCGTGTGTGTGCGTGGGTGTGTGTGTGGGTGTGAGGAACAGGGGAAGTGTCTTATATTTAGGTAGGCATAAAGAGGAGGACAATTATGTTGCCTGGCAGTCATCAGAACTAAAAGACAGAAAAACATGATACTGCATTGTGCATCCTTTTCTCTGCTATAACGCATGATAGCAGCTGGGAATTTTGCAAGTACAATATTCAGCCCATACTTGTTGTGTCTTTCGGCTTTTCCCGGTTAGGGGTCGCCACAGCGGAACTCCAGTCCGCTAATGATTGGCAGTAGATTTTTACGTGCTGAGTTGCCGGCCCTGACGCACAACCTTCAACGAAGGTATGCCCATTCACGCATGTCTCCACACAGAAGACGCTCTAGCTTAGAATCGAACAGGACAACGTCTTACTGTGAGGCGACAATGCTACTGCAGCACCATTCAGCCCATACTGCTGTCTGAATTCTGCCATCTTGTTGCTTGTTGTTTCCTTCTTACTTGTTGGTGTCAAGTCATGCAGCAGTATCTCTCCTACTTCCACATTGTAATAGAGGAACAATGGAGATGAGCAGATCAGTGCAGTAATGGCTCCTATTCAAACAGAATGTAAAAGTGTCCTTACTGGGTCAAAACAATTCAGTTATACAATGACTCCCTATTAATATTCGAAAATGTGCACAATGATTGGCCAGCCCAACCAGCATGCCTGTTGTAAATCCCACAATATACCAACGGAAAAAGGTCCAGTCGCCCGGACTTTTTTCCGTTGATATAAACTGCCCCAAAACCTTTTTTATTTACAATTAAAAAAAAAGAGAGAGAAAACGGAGCAATGGTGACTTTCTTTCCTCTGTTGCTTCTGTTTCAATGCATTGATGTACTGGGTATGCGTGGGAATGCAAGTCCCATACGCATGTGCAGTACATCAAAATGAAGATACAGTATACCACAACCAGTGGAAGAACAGCAATCCGCCGTTATACAAAGACATTATTTAAGAAAGGTAAGTATTTTTTTTCTTAAATAATGTCATTGTATAATAGCAATAATCAACTCCGTGGTTGCAATATATTGAAGATTTACCCACGGTTGCCTTTGTTTAATCACTCGGGCTTCGCTCTCATGATTAAACCACACCAACTGTGGGTAAATCTTCAATATACCACACCACGTCGTCGGTTATTGCTTAAATAATGATCATGACCCAAGTATCACTCGGAGCAATATTGATCTGTACAAATGTGACAACAAATGTGTACAATGCAGAGCACTCATGTATGACCCTACTCTCAAAACAGCATCATAGACTTACTCATCTAAAAGGGTGTAAAGATTTGTGTTGTGCGTTTTTGAAGGTAAAGCATGTAAAAATATGGAAAAGAAGAAATATTTTAGGGAAAAATATATAAAATTTTATTTGGAAATATTATTGCTTTCTATTTTGTGTTTCACAAATATGAATTTTCTTGAATTCTGAAATGCACAGACATTTCTTCCCCAGAGTGGCTAATCCTTATACTCTCCTCTTTTCATGTAGCATGAAGGCTTCAGGAAAGGATAGTCATACAAACCAACACAAAATACCACAGGCTTGTTTTCCTCAACATAGGAATGCATCTTATGAGTAATAATACTGGGCTGGTTATATAGAACAGCTCTTTGGCTGGCAGTTAAAATCTCTGTCACCACCCCTATTTATCCCACTTATACTGAGAGGATTCATTACTATATATAACCTCACATTTGATTGAAAGTTATTGGATCAGGTGGAATGTACCCAAGTACAAGGACATTGGCTACTTTTAATAGGTCCATTTTTTGTTACTTAGTAATAGAAGGAAAGCTATCTCAGCTCTCAAGAGCATTCACATAGGTTCCCAATTCTTCCACAAAGCTCCTAACAAACTCACTATCAAGTTACTGTATCAGGTGCAATAAATGCCTAAGTAGAAGGACACTGGACCTTCAATAGGTGATTAAAATAAATATTTATTAAACCTGTATGACCTTATCCTTGTTTTTGTGGCTAGCCAAGATGGGTTTATTGCTGTGTAGGCAGAAATCCCTCCAACCATCCAATGTTCCTTCCTTTTTCAGCTTTCTACTTAATTGTAACATGAATGGAAGAGTCCAACCACCTGGGTAGTACAAAATAGCCCTTTAATTACCCCTTTCCATGCGACTACATACTCTGCTATAACCCATTTTTATGCTATGCTTGTAATACGCAGGCCTGGCTTTAGTGACAGAAACCAGGATTCTGCTTGTAGCTGCCTGTCTACTCATTAATTCTGTACTGTTAATGTCACTGTCCTGGACATAGCACAGTTTTATTTACAGTAGTCTCACTTACCCACTGATGAGGTCTGTGTTTTTTCACTCTCTGATATAGTGGCACCCTGCATATTTGCAGACGGATTAAATACTGCTACACCCTGCAACAGCTGGGCTGTTCCTGCTTTGCTCTCCTCCCACCAGAAATTCCTCAGCCACCCTCCAGATCTTTATATTTATTCACTCACGTCTTCACCTCACAATAATTACTTTGCACTGCTTTCTTAAACTAGCCACAGTGCTCCATTATTCAGCATATACAGATAATTGCATCTACCAGTAAGCTTCTGATGTCTCCTTTCCAACACATTCCTAATCACTCCCTTGTTAACCTACTTTGCGGATTGTACTTCCTCACTTTGCTCCCCTTGTAATTCACCTCCCATCTATGTTTCATTCCTCCTATTCCCCACAGCCTGCTTACTAACAGCCATTAATTCCACACAACTATGTCACCAGCCACATTAACCACGTTAAGCAAGAACATTTCAGATACCATGCCGTGGTCCAATGCCAATCAAATTAATCAACATGCCATCTCTGGCTAGAAAACTCTTCAAATATTATCAACCCATACTTAAGCCTCACCCCCATTCCCACCATGCAAACTAAAATTCCTCAGTTTGTCTGTTATACTTAGCCACCTGCTGGAGTTTCTGCTCTTATGTGGTTTTACTACTAGAAAAAGGACCCCAAACCACATCTCATCCTTACCACTACCTACAGTACCACCCTGCCAGACAAGGGTAACTGTAGCACCTCTGAATATTGACAGCTTACTAAACAGACTTGAACAGACTGAATATTTTCTAAAGTCACCCAGAAATAGTTAGCATTACAGAATTATGGGTGAAATCAACCACCCCAGCCATGAGTCATCACTTTCCTTACTGCTCATATCTTCACAACCCTTGACGAGGTTCCATTACAGGAAGATTACTAATCCTGTTCAAACAGAATGCAAAAGTATCCTTACTAGATCAAAGCAACTCAAATAATGATCACAAATCAAAATGGCTAATTATGACAAAGCACCTCACCTTAATCGTTGCCTACCTCCCCCTACCCAGCCATCCTACCAGATTCCAAAACTTATATAGAAAACACTGAACATCAATAAATGAATCAAAGATTTAATAATCCAAGGAGAATTCAGTCTAAAATTCTTTAATCCTGCTCACTATGTTATTTCAGTCATACACTCTTGACAATGGATTTGCCCATTTTATAAATTAACCCTCAAGAACCAAGCTCTTTACCAAGAATCATGACATTGTATTCCTCCTCATCAGTAACATCCCTAACAAAATCACAGACATCCTTTAGTGGCCACTGCCCATGACATTTTCTTTAAACATTGCCAAAGCACACTCACCTCCAAAGTTTATCATATTTAGATCCAAGGCCAAAACCATCTTTGCAGCATTAAAAGCTGATCTAGAGAAAACATCAGAGACTTCCTTCCTCACAGTGAAAGGCCTCAGCACTGCAGCCATATCACTAACTACCCTCCTCAACTAGCGTCAGAACAAACATTTTTTTAAAATAGAAACTCCTGAAATGCAAACTTAGAAGTAAAGCATGACAATACTGATTACAACATCTAACCCCAGAAAATAGAGAGAGATCCATAGAATGCAGAGACATAGCCAGCAAAGGTAATTATAGACCAATAAACCTTACCAATCTCACATGGAAGGCCATGGAAAAGATCATCATGGAATTAATATACAAGGATACAAGTAACCTACAGATTCTCAACCCAACTCATGCTGGGTTCATCAAGAGCAGGTCCTGACTACTTAACCTGGTCGACTGCTTCTATTGGTCAGAACAGAACAGTAAACACTGTATATGCAAACCTCACAAAGGTGTTCAACATTACCCCACACTCAAGTATTATAGATAAACTCTCCCAGCTAAATGTCAATCTCCACATAACTCACTGGATAGCAAATTGTCTTCAAAATAGAACCTGGGATATTAGGGTTACTGGCTTTCCCTCCTCCAAAAGACTTAGCATTGTACCCTGGGGTTCAGTCCTTGAGTCACTCCTCTTTGGCATTTACTTCTTTTTTTTTTTCCTTTTATATTTTTATTTTTTTTTTTCAAATAAAAATACAATATTCTAACAAAACATGTATGTAACAATCTAAAAATCCTGAAACAGGTAAAAACAAAAGAAACTTACATGCAGTTAATGATGGAAAAAAATTACAGTAGTGATAACAGAACAATTGGAAAAAGTAACTATTTACAAAGGTGTCTAATCATCTGAAAAGTAGCAAATGCTATTAAGTAAATCATATCTGTTTAGTTAGCTATGCTGTCCATTTTCTCCAAGGTTTCCATTACTATCAACCAAGAGTTCTAAAATGATGTAATCCTATTGGTTCTATTTTTTAATGTGTTTAAATCCATTTGAACAACAGCCATAGTAAGATTTTTAAATTCTTTAAATGATGGAGAAGTTTGCTTTTTTCCAGTTGATGGTTATTGTCTTTCTGACTATAGATAATAAAGTCCATAATATTGATTGTCTATTTCTTGAAACACTGTTAGGTATTGTTCAGTTAAACAGCACCAATGATTTAGTTAATTCAAAGTTTATCATTGAATATAGTCTGAAGAAAGAGTTTGTTATTCCAGTGAGATTTTAATTTTATACAGTCAAAGAAAACATGTTCCCAGTTTGCTTCTAATTCCAGTTCACATCTCCAACAGCTTTCTTGTTTGTCAAACATTAGAGTTATTTTATGTGGTGTATGAAAACTTCTATGTAAAAATCTCCATGTAAACAAGTGCCAGTAAGGAGATAATGTTGAATGTTTTGATGACCTAAGAATTAGTTTTCTTTCATCATCTTGAGGGAGGTGTTTAATCTTTTTAAAGTAATTCCAATAAGATTCCTTATGGCATATTTTGTTTTCTTTGATTAATTTGTAAATGTTAGACAGATACCCATTTCCTTGGAAGGGTTGGTTAGTGATGAATGTAATATAGTCAATAAACTTGGGTATCTTGTGTCTAGTAGAAATTTGCATTGTATCTCTCAATTATTAGTGATTGCATTAATGATTGTAATGTTAACCAAGTGCTATTTGTTAGGTTATATTTTTCTGTTAGATAAGTGATGGAAAGTATATTGTTTCTTTCTAGGAATTGATGCCAGTATATTAAGTCAGCTTTCTTCAGAATTTCCATTTTGTTAAATTGAAGATATTCAAAATTGTTAGAAGTGTAGGCTAATAGAAAAATTAAAAATATCCAAGATTTAATATCGTGATCAGAATTAACAAATTAATTGAATATGGTTTATATAGAAAGATGAGATTTTATTATTCTTATTTTCAATTATATATGATTTTAAGGTCTAATAAGAGATGTTTGATAGAATAAGTAGATGATCTTGTATTTGTTTTTGCAAGGCATCTAAACAGATTTCTTTGTGTAATGATTCCAGATAGAAGAGTATGATGGACGAAGCCATAAAGTGATATTTTTAATTGCTGTAGATTGGGCATATATCTCAATATCTGGGATATTAATTCCACCATTTTCCCAGTTTGGTAAATGATTGTTTAATGCTATTCTAGGTTTAAGTGGATGCCATAAGAATTTTAGGATTATTTTATTGTATTTTTGTATTATGTGTTTAGGTGGTGGTAGTGAAAACACTTGTATGAGATATAATATTTTGGGGAAGATGATTGATTTGATTAGATATAGCTTGTCCTCCATTGTGAATAAATATTTATTCCAATTATTAATCAGTGTCTCTATATTTCTTATTATTGTAGTGTACTTGTATATGATAGAGCCATTTAAATCATGTGTTATATATCCTCAGGAAAATATATCTAGAGAGCTTTTTATCCAATTTGTTTTTTGTTTTGGAGTTTGTACATTATATTTTTGTTTTATCATCATTGAATTGCAGTCTCAAAACTTTTTGGAAATTGACTGTGGTTTTAAATAAAGTTTGTATAGAGTGATTTGCACTGGATAATAAATATAGGAGGATGTCAACTGCAAAAAGTTGTAATTTCAATTTTATATTTTTAGTTATTTCTATACCTTCTCTGTTGACCTGTGACCTAATATTGTTTGCAAATGGTTCAATCAGTAGTGCAAATAATAAAGGTGATAGCGGACCACCTTGTTTGGTTCCTTTTTTAATTATTATAGGTCCTGATCTGTAGGATCCTAGTTTAACATATGCTAAGGAGTTTTTATACAATTTCAAAATTAAGTTTATAAAGGCCTTGGGGAATTTATATTCTTCTAAAACTAGATTTAAATATTTCCAGTTTACTGTATCAAAGGCACTGTTGATATATAATGATACTAATGTTAAGTCTTTATTTTTTATGTTTAGTATAGTCTATTAATGCCATAATTCTTCTAATGTTATCATAAGTGTTTCTTCCTTTTATAAAGCCTGTCTGGTCTTCATGCATTAATAATGGGCGAAAGTGTTTGATTCTATTTGCAAAAATTGCCATGAACTTTTTATAATCTATGTTAAGTAGTGGTATAGGTCTGTATGAGGAACAGTACTTTTCATCTTTACCTGGTTTAACTATTGGATATATTAGTGAATATTTCCATGAAGGGGGATTTAATAATTTATCTTTAGATGTGTTATATATTTTAAGGAGTAAGGAGAGTGATTGTCCTAGTAATAACCATATAATTTCTGGTAATATATTGTCTGATCCAGGGGCCTTATTCATTTTAAGTTTAGAGATTTGTGTTTTTAATTCTGTCATTGTTATTGGTTTGTTAAATATGTCTATTTGGTTTTGGGTTAATTTAGTAGCAGTATTCTTGCTAAGAAATTCTTTAATATCTTTTACTGAAGTAATTTCAAGGTTGGATGAGTTAAGATTGTTATAATGAAGTCTGAATGTTTCTAATATACTGTTAAGATCTGTTACTACCATGTGTGTGTGTGTGTGTGTGTGTGTGTGTGTGTGTGTGTGAGTGTGTGTGTGTTGACAATTCCTTTGATTTGTCTGGATTCAATTTTTTTGTCTTATTTGCTAATTATTTTTGATTGAGTGAGTTTGTAGAGTAAGAGTTTAATTTAATCTTCTCAAGATTTATCATAGTTTTATGATGTAAAATCTCAGCATATTTGTTGTTGATCTGCATTAATTCAGGTATTAAATTGGAGTTGCCCGTTTGTATTTCTAATTTAAGTTCGTCTAGTTTAGATTGCAAATCCCTCATCTCTTTATTCCAAGTTTTTTCCTTGTTAATAAACCACATTAGTATTTTACCATAGATGTATGACTTTAAAGAATCCTATATATATATATATATATATATATATATATATATATATATATATATATATATTTCTGAAATATCTTCAGTGTTATTTATTTTCTAGAAAGCCAGTATTTCATTTACATAAAATTCATTAAATTCTCTTAGGTTTGTTAAGTATGAGGGAATTCTAGTAATCGGTAGAGAGAAAAATGGTCCCGTATCTGTTTCAAATAGTATTGTATTGTGATCTGATAGAGGACAGGCTATAACTCTGACTCCATTCAATTTTGTTATTACGTCACTGGATACATAGACCCTATCAATACGTGGGTGAGATTTATGTCTATGTGAATAAAATATGAAAAATAATGAATTATGATCTGCAAATTGGTTAATGTCTTTGACTGTTACTGTATCAATAAACTTCATTAAGGCTCTGGAAGCAGAAGATTTTTTCTGATTACAGTGGGAGTCTGAGTCTTTGCCTTCCATAATACAGTTGTAGTCTCCTGCCATTAGTAAACTACCTTTTGTATGGTGTATTCTGTCTTCTAAATGAGTATTGATTGTTTTACTACCAATCCCAGGTATCCAATATATATTAACCAGAGTGTAAATCTTTTTATTAATTTCAAGAGATACCATACAAAACATACCTGAGGAATCTTGATGCAATGATATCATCTTAGGGGAGAGAATGGAATTCCTGATTAATATGGAAACACCTCTTTTCTTTTGTATAAAATTTGAAGTTGTTAATACTGAGTAATTATTGAAGTTTAACTTATTTCTGTCATCATTAAGTAGGTGTGTTTCTTGAAGGAATATTAGTGAGGGTTTGTGTATATTGAGATATTTGAATAAACTCCTTTTATTATTATTATTATTAAGGCCATTAACATTAACAGATAGGCACTTCATAATATATTTAGATATGAGATTTTGTTAAATGTTGTGTAATTATTATGTTTACTGAAATATTTTGGAGAAAAGGATGTAGATATGTGAATTGTATTTTTTTCCATTTATATAAGACACCTTAATAACTGTGTAACAAGCTTATGAAAGTAAAACTATGATTACTATAAACAACACCTATCTCTATGAGGACTAAGTCCTCCTGTTTGTGTAAAAAATTCACACAAACAGTCCCTCCACTCATAACTGTTCTAAACAGGTAGAGTTTCTCAATCCAGTTAATCAGTATATACAGATTATGGTATACAAAATAAAAATTCAGCTTGTAATAGTGGATGAGTGAGGATTTGTTTTGAATCTGGTCATGTCAATTATGTAATGCAAAAATGAATGCAAGCAAACTTATTCTTTTCTTTTCTTCTATATTCTAATCAAAATATGATTTAACATGAAACTCTTATTTATATATTTTAATTTCAATATTCTTCTTCTTCTTTCGGCTTTTCCCAGTTAGAGGTTGCCACAGCGGAACTCCGGTCTGCTAATGATTGGCAGTAGATTTTTATGGTGCCGAGGTGCCAGCCTGACACCCAACCTTCAATGAAGGCACGCCCATTCATGCATCTCTTTCGAATGTCACTCGACCATGGGGAGGACATGCAGACTCCACACAGAAGGCGCTCCAGCCGGGAATCGAACGGGGGAACCTCTTGCTGTGAGGCAACAACACTACTGCTGCACCACCACTGCTTAGTTGAATTTCAATATTAACATGTGAAATTCAGCTTGAAATAAGTTAGAAAATCTAAGTCATAACCATAACAAAATTATTATATTCATACAGCATGTCATATTATAAATATATATCCATATGACATGACTTAATTCAACTATTTTCTGTCATGTTATAGGATATTCTGTATTACTTAATTTGTTTCCAAATGTTAGCTTATAAAGCCAATAGATTTAAATATTAAGGAAAACAATTTATCAGTTATATTTTTAAGATGATAGAATGCATGTTGTAAAATTGTTAGGTAATGTTTCCCAATAGATAAGTTCATAGCTGGTCTTTTAAACCTTGATAATCACTGTGCTAAGCACTCAATTTTCCTTCTTGGTATATCTATATTTTATTACAAACATTAAGTAATAGTGTTAAATTATGTCAAACTGAATAATATGTGTTTGTTAATATGTATCCCACTTTGATTCTGGTAGATGGTAGCTGAGGTTAATAATGGTAATTATCTGGCATAATTTCCATCAAAATAAAATATTTCACATAAGAATAATAAGGCACAAACCATACTGTAATAGAATAAGTACTACTGTACATAGATATATAAAAGAGAGACGTTCAAATTAAACATTTCTATGAAATAGTTTCTTGGCTGTTATTATCAAAGCAGTATATATAAAAATCAGATTTCCCTTCAAGATAGTATTTAAGTACATTAATCACTAGCTTCACAGTTTCTAGTTCTATAGTTCATCAGTTGAAACAACAGTCTAAACAGATTGATTCCGGTTTCTTCTCAAAATAAAGCAATATGAGGTCTAATGCTTTAAAGTAATATATTCATAGACTGAGGTGCTTTATATAAATGACAGTCATATGTAGTGAGAGTTTAATTTATGATCTTAACTATTTTATAATAGTTAATATGAAAAAAGGGGGGAATGACAAATTAATCAACTTATTTTGCATTTAAGTATTTAAATATAAATTTGAAGTAACTGGGACAGCATAAAACATAATATTTTCAGGCACATATAGCATAGCACTAATTAACAAAAGCATTGCTCATTGTTGTGGATAAGGTGATCTTCAGACAATACTAATAAATGTCTGTTTAGTTATGAGACACCTTTCTATAAATCACTGGCAAGGATTAAATATATTTAATAGATATAGCAGGCAGAATATAACATATGTACAGTTGCCAATAAGTATGTAGAGAAGAAAGCTACATCAGCCTGAAAAATATTCTAACAAGTAATTGTAAGTACAGCAAGTAGCACAAGTAATACTTGGATCTGTCATATTAGAACCATTATGATAGCCATTAGCTAGTTACCAAATATAGCACGAGTAAGATTTTTATTAAACTTCTCAATGTATACATTAGTACGATACCTGTTCATTCTCACTTCTTCTGGACTCAAAACTAAGACACAGGGATATAATGTACTCATTCCACTCATACATAAATGACTGCATCCCTCTTATGAGACCCTACACATATCAAAAGTACAGGATACTATGTACATTTGTTTAGGCTATAACATTAGTTTTTGTAGTTTCAGCAATCCTGTGAATTTGTTCCCTTTCAGTAGTTATTTCCATTCTAATGCAGTTAATGTACACTACATAAATATTTATTGCAGCCATTAAGCGAGTGTCTATATTTCTAGTTAAGTTTTTAGATTGCAGGAAGCATCTTGGCCATACCTGGCATTCACTTCTGAGAGATGAAATTCAGTGTCAGAGGTTTTTGGCTGACCAAGTTTTCGGATGAATGCAAATTCGGTGGCATCATAATCTCCCCAAAGGATATCATGATACTCCAGGAAGGCCTGGAGTATCATGATACTCCAAGAAGGCCTGTCTCAAACTCCCTTTGTAACTATCACTTTGGCAACACACTCATGAAAATTGGTTTTGTAGATTTGGGAACCTTTGTTTGACAATACGCTGTACTGTGAAAATCATGTATCCACTGTTGTAAGGAAGTTTTTTTATAATCACAGTTTATATCTAAAGGCATTGTGTCCAGACCCAGGGATGTAGTTGTGCCACAGCACTTGCCACTGATTAGGCCACTCATTGAGTATAATACCCCTCTTAATATACACCTGCCCAAACATTTGTCATAACTGGAATGACCACAATGATTTCTCACGAAAAAATTAATGGCCTAAATTGTAAAAACTAAGCAAATTGTCTCAAAGCCTTGTCTCTCTTCTCAGTATCATGCAAGCTACTGAAAGGAAACCTCTGCCTTGCATATAGAACTTCAACAGACCCTATTCTGTCAGACCTATTAGACATTTACAAGTCCAATAATATCCATCTGCTCAAATGTTCTCAGTCTTTTTTGCAAATTAACTACAACATTAACATGTTGGAGGGATAGGTTTGTATCATAGAGAATATAGTTTCTTTGGAACCATCTTCTACTTCTCATAAAGCAAAGTACTTCTCTTACTGTATTCAAAAGTAATTTGGATGAATGGATGAGTAACCACAAATTCACCACAGTTTAATACCTGTGTGTTTCAAGGACAGGGGAGACATGTAAATGTCCTAACATATCCTTGTTCATCCCATCTCTAGGTTGTCCATATGCAAAATATATGGGCTAAAGGATTTTTATGATCCTCAAACTACCTATGAACCTATGAGCCAGTAACAGCAACAAGAATACATGGGCCCAGTGTCCTTCAACACCAGCAACACACCCTTAAAACAATCTAAAACTATTTTTGAACCTAATCAATTGCTTCACTGGATAATCTCATGAACGACCATCTGTGATCAGATTCTATTACCACCTCTTCAGGCACCTTACTTCCAGATGACTACCTCAAAGAATTTTCCACCATACCTTCACCCCCTGTATCCCATTTCAGCCAGTCATCCTTTTTCAAAACCCACCCATACACTACCCCCTTCCACTTCAGAAAAATAATTGCAAAAGAAATCATAAAAGCTAGAGAAGAAATAGCATCAAACACTCCCCAATGGCTGATGCCATCTGTGACAAAGGGAGATACTGCCAGCCCAGCTATCTGGAATTTTGTGAATAATTATATGTCATTCATGAATATCAACATGATCTATATAAGATAGCTGTGTTGCAAATGTATTAGAACTGTATGTTATGTGTATATCAAACTTGATTGTACAGACATGTGTGTTGAAACAGGGTATTTGCAAAAGGCTTGTGTTTAAAATGGTTCCACAGTGTGCCACACTGGAATAGAACAGAAATGTACATGCACTATTGTAACTGTTTAAATGTATATATTTTAACAGTGGAAACTGGAACACAGGAGATTAACTTCAGTCCAGCAAAACTTCAGAAAAATAGCTGAAATTAAATTACTTTATGGCTATGCAATCGTCTTCTTCTTCATTTGGCTTTTTCATGGTTAGGAGTCACCACAGCAGATCACCTGTCCACTCATGATTGGCAGTGCAGTTTTACACTGTCGTATTTCGGCGCTCAACCTTCCACAGAAGGCACACATGCACACACTCATGCCTAGGACCAATTTAGAGAGTGTACAATCCACCTACAACATGTCTTTGGGATGTGGAAGGAAACTGGAGCACCTGGAGGAAACCCATGTGACTGCAGGGAGGACATGCAGACTCCACACAGAAGGCACCCCAGCTGAGGATCGAACCAGAGAACCTCTTGCTGTGAGGCGGCAACGCTAACCGCTGCACCACCGTGGCCACCCTCACTTTATGGCTATGCAATAAAAGATTATATATTTCAGTTTCAATGCAGCAAGGAGACACAATGTCTAAAACTAGAGAACTTTCTGTATTGTCTTGGAAGTGTTTTATTGTTTTTTGACTTCCAGCATTTGCCAAAGATCTGAGGAAAAGCTCTCGTCTGTGTATTCTCTCAGGTGGATGCTAAATACTACCAGCTTTCAGCATTGGAGGTTTTACCTGGGGTAGAGTCAGATGACAAGAAATTATGTCATTCTGCAAGCTATCCCAGCAGTAATATTTGAGATATTAATTTGAGAGGTCCCTTAGACACAGCATTCTGCATTATGTCTTGGCCCTGACAAGAACTAAAGAAGATCCATTCAACACATCTGTCTTGCTCTTAAGTAAGTTTCTAGGGTATAATAACTCTCTTAGATACAATCAGGAATATATCAAAGATTAGTTTAGATATTTTTCTTTATTTATTTGAGACTTTCCTGCAATGTTGTTTTAAATTTTTTCTGTGGTTTTGAACTCTGATGGTACTGTACATATATATTTAGCATTGTCTTGTTATTTTATTATTTATTATTAAATATATTTAATCCTTTCAACGTGGCTGATCAGACTGGAGATATTTAAGTTCTGAGAGTGCTCACATATTTATTTGGTGACACTGTGTAGGCCACTCCTAATAGCCTTGCTCTTGGTCAAACTACCATTTGTGTTAATATTAATATTATACAGTAATACTGGACACCCTTTGTTAAGGGCCTTAAAGTAGCTAACAAGAAACTGGGCAAAAGGGGGCATATATAGTAAACCTGTGCCAGCTTTCCCAGGGTGTGTGTGTGTGTGTGTGTGTGTGTGTGTGTGTGTGTGTGTGTGTGTGTGTGTGTGTGTGTTTGTGCACTTAAGGGAAATTGGACTTGATGCAGAGAGCTGCATCTGGAAATATTGTGTGTGTACTTGTCATCCTCTCAGTGTACGTCCCTCGCTGTTGCTGTTGCCACTGGTGAGTATTGAGGCTCCTTGATTACTGGTCCAGTGGTGGGTCATCACACCATCATCCCTTGGTTCCTGCCTTAATGGAAAAAGCACATAATTTCTCCTTTCTTTCACCTATACAACCTATGCCTTACAAGCAACATCATGCCAAATGCATGGAAGAGAGTAAATGTTAATCACTGCCCATGCTCACACACCCTAAAGATGCAAAAGATTTCAAACAAATTTCTGTCTTTCCAACTCAAGGAAAACTGCTTAAAATTTTTTTTTAAATAATGCATTCTGTCATGCCACCAACACAGGTTCTGGTCTGGTAAGAGCATCATGACTACACATTAGCTGAAGATATTCTAGGGAGCCTGGACAAAGGCAATCTCACAGGTATAGTTTTCATAAACGTTACAAAAGCCTTAAACCTGGTAGACCATACCTTGCTGTTAAATGCCTTGCATAGTTCTGAGATCATCCCTGACTGCCTTTTTTGGTTACACAGCCTCTGCAGCAACTAAAACTTTAAAGCTGAAATAAAAGTAGTTCTTCAGCCTGCTCCCTGTCTCAAGTCGTATCCATCCTATTCATTAACAGTATCCAAGCTCACCTACTACAAATCCATATTATTTGACAATATGGGTATCTACAGGTCCATTTCCTCCTGCTCTACCATTATAAAGGACATAGAAAACGAACTCAGCTCCCCAATACGATTTACACAGAACAAACTTTATTTGAGCACCACAAAAACACAAGCACTGACCTTTGGCATTAGACAAAAACTCTCCATTATCCCTAGCAACTGAAATATATCATGTAACAACAAAGAACCTCTAGAAATCACACCACATTTTAAATATCTTGTCATCTGACTTAATTAGTCTCTCAACTTCCAACTTCACATTACCACAACAAAACCTAACATCAACCATCTCCGTTTGTGGTGCAGGAAAAAAATCAATTCCTTGCTTGCAGAAGGAAGGCTAGTCAAAAACAGAGGTTTCTCCTCCCTCAGTTAGAGTATGGCCTCCCATTTACTGTAAAACCTTCCAAGAAAAAAATATCCACACTACAAGCCATATTTATTTATTTATTTGTTTATTTGACATTTGTTTACCGGGGGTGGTCTGGCTGCGTCTTCCGAACCCATTTTCAGCAGAGGCCCGGGCAGGAGCTGCCTTAGGTCAACTGGTGCCCTAGGTAAAAGAGCTCCCCCACCACACCATCTGGTGCCCCTATCTTGGTCTGCCTACACCAAATAAATACTGGAAAAGCGCCCTAGGCAACTGCCTAGTTGGCCTATGCCTAAGGCCGGCTGTGGGCCCGGGGAGAAAAGCTCCACATAAAGTACAATAAAAATACAGTAAAATCCAGTACAGTACAAATCACATCAGAAATACTATACAAAATAAGTTGAAAGAAAACACTATGTTACATGATGTTACAATATATACTACACATCTAGATAATTCTATAGAGTTAAAAACATTATAGACAATAATAGTCACCCTCACTATAGATGATGTAGTGTCCCAAAAAATAGTATGTAGGTAGTGCAGTGTGTGACATTGACTGCTGTAGTACATGATAATAAATAAATAGAATGTTAGTTTCAGTTAGGAAAATAGTAACCAGAAAGTTAGTGATGCAGAAAGATAGTGAGAGAGTTAAAAAGAATAGAAGTAATACAGCCTGAGAAGTAGCTTAAGGATATTGTATAGAAACAGAGAAGTTAAAAGAACTTTAGGATCTTGCAGACTGTGAAGGATTGAAATGTGACAGAAGAGGTGGATGAGGCTAGTATGGAAGAAAGAAAGTGCTGAGCATCAGGCAGGTTTTATGCAGGAGCAGAGCCATGTCTTTTTGAGATGATTTTTTAAAGAGGCTTTGAACTGGGTTAGGCCAGGCATAGACCTGGTAGTTAGAGGCAGTGAATTCCAAAGTATATAGACAGAGTATGAATACAGAGAATTACCTGGTTTTCTTGTGGGTTTTGAGATAGCTAAGAGATTTTTGTCTTCTGATCGTAGGGATCAATTTGGTGTGTAAGGTGTGACTAGATTGGCTAGTGCAGGGCAGGCAGTAGACTTAAAAATAAGGTTGTGCAAGGTGGATAGCTGAATAAAGGCAACTTGGTTGGGGAGTTCAAGCCAGTTTAGTTGTAGGAGTGGTTTACAGTGGTGTGTTCCTATATTTGGAATTTGTGGCAAACTTAGCAACTTTGTTGTAGCACTGTTCCATCTTACTTATGGTAGAAGTTTCTAAGGTAGTTAGGATAGGGGCACCATAAAGAAGGGAGGGAAGTAAAAATGTTTTTGCAAAGGTAGTTTTGGTTGGTACAGTAAAGAAAGGTTTGTTTTTATATAACAATCCCAGCTTTTGATGAGTTTTCTTTATATTTTGCTGTATATGGGGGTCGAAAGAAAGTTTATTGTCAATGTTAACCTCTATAAGTTTGGTTTCCTGCACTATTTCTATGACAGTGTTGTCATATGCAAGGAAGTTAAAATGATCAGTGACTGGGAGGTGTTCTTGGGATAAGGATTAAGAAAGAGTTGGGCATTTCTTAGCCAGGATTCGACTGCAGTAAAGGACTGTTGAGTTTTTGAAAGTAGTTCTGATAGTGACTGAGCAGTACAGATTATGATGGAATCATCAGCGTACTGAATGAGGGTCCTAGGGTGAGAGGCAGTGTGAAGGTTGTTTGTGAAAATGTTGAAGAGTAGGGGTCCTAGGATGGAGCCTTGAGGGACTCCAGTAGGGTTGTGGAGGAAGGGTAAGAGTTCATTGGACCATTTCACTGCTTGTTTACGATCCTTGAGGTAGCTCTGAAACCATTTTACTGTGTTATGTGAGAAGCCTAAGTTAGACAGGGTGTTTAATAGTAAGGGGTGAGAGACTGTGTCAGAGGCCTTGGAGAGATCAAGGAATACTGAGGCTGTATAGCATCCTGCATCTCTGGCCTTATTTACAGTGTTTGTAAAAAATAATAGGGCTGTAGCTGTGCTGTGGCTAGGTCGGAAACCATTTTGGGTTTTTGTTAAAAGATTGTTTGCAATAGATATTGCATTACTTGCTGATGGATACCCCTCTCGAGAATTTTGGATATGGGTGACAAGATGGATATAGGACAGAAATTGGATAGATCAAAGGAGTTGCCTCCTTTGTGGATGGGGGTGATATCCAATCACATTTGTAGGCCCAGCACTCTAGTCCCTCAAAAAAGAACACCATAGCTCAGCAAAATGGCTTCCAGTAAATGAAATATGTACTTTACTACTAGTCTACTAACCTCCCTAATCTGTAAATTTATATACAAAGCTAAATTCATTTTTTTCTTCTGCAGACTTTCCAAAAGATCTTCTTAGAACCTTAGATGACACTCCTTTCAGTAACTTCTCACTCCCTTACAAAACTCCACTCCAGTGATTACAGTTTCTCTACAAACCTCAGAGCATTAGTACCTGTACCGAATTTAGATAGCAGCTAAAGAAATTTCTCTTGATAAAAGCTACCTGCAATTGCTTTTCTCCTCAGGTATCACTTATAGTTTGAAGTTGTCCACTTAGCACATTAACCATACACTATGAAACTGCTACTCAAATCTTCATTGGGTTCTAACACCACAATTCCCTCCAGTATCTCTCATCCTCTCTTCTGTACTGTCTACTTCTGTTCATAGTCATCTCCCTTCTGCCATCTTCTTCCACTTCACTCCCTCCAACCCCCCCCCTTCCCATTCTCCTGTAAACTCACCCTAACTCCCATCACACTACACCTCTGCATCGTTGTCATCACCTCCATTTTTCCAGTTTTCTACATAGATTCAGGGTGTCACCACCTCTCTGTCCAGTGCCACTCTCCTTCCTTCTTCAACGCTAATGCCTGACTGTGGCAGTTCTTCTCTCACACAGTCCATCCGCCTCTTTTCTGGATGCTTGCATTTCCTCTTGCTTTCGTTATGTCAGTCCCAGATCTTCTTCACCATGTAATCTGTTCTCTTTGACCTTTCCTACAACTGGAGCTGCTTTGTCTTCTGCTGTTATATCCTTTCTTTATCTCTTCCACAGTGTGCATCCTACCACCCCCCTAGGCACTTCATCTTCATCACCTCCAGCTGTCTCAGCTCTTCTGCTTTAACTGCTCAGGTTTCTATACCACACTATAGTACTGGTCACATCATTGTTTGGTACTACTTACTTTTCAGCTTCTTTGGCATTCTTCTGTCACACATAACCCCTGACACTCTATGCCAGTTGGCTGCAGTCCTTCTGATTCTAGTTTTGACCTCCTCATTCAGACTTCTCCTTCAACTCAGCCTCACCTCATAGATACTTGAAGTTGTTAACCTATTACACTTATTTCCCATTCTAACTCAGTTATGAGCTTCATCTGACCCCCTCTCCATTTTCTCTTCTCTCTCATTTATCAGCTTCATCTGACCCCACCCCATTTGCCGCCATTAAATCTGTCTTATCTGTACTCAATTTCATCCCATGTGCTTTCAGTTTTGCATTCCATTTCCTTATCCTTTGTTGAAGTTAGTGCTCAGAGTTTGCCTGTATTGCCACATCATCTGCATACAGTGACTTTGTTGATCTGTCCGCTGTTTGCTAATACCCAGTATGAACACCGGTGGGCTAAGAGGTGAACCCTGATGCATACCCACTCCCACTGGGAACACCTCTGTAAGACCAAACACTGTTCATACCTGAGTCATTGTTCTTGTACATAGCCTGCCCTGATTCTACCAATGTTACTGGAACTTTGAACTATGTCAGGACTGCTCAAATCAGCTTTCTTGGGACATTGTCATATGCTTTCTACAGGTCAAGGAATGCCCAGAAGGACTCTTTCTTCATCTCTAGCTTCATCTCAAGTATCTTTCTCACTGTAAATGTTGGGTCAGTTGTGCTACATCTGGATCTGAATCCAAACTGCTTATCTCCCATCTTGTTTTCTAGTATTCTGCATATTCATTTATCAAATACCCTCTCGAGAACTTTTATGCAGTGTGATAGGAGTTTGATACATCTATATTACACAGAGTTGTGAATGTCCCCTTTGCTCATGAACATTGGCACTAGTATGTTTATTCTCCAGTTATCTGGGATACACCTTTCTGTCTATGTTGCTAAGATTACCCTCAGGAGCAATTTCTCCCCTATCTCACCCAGCATATTTGCTGTGACCTCATCTGAGCCACTTTCTCTGACTTAATTCTCTTTAGTGCTGTTCTTACCTCTTCTGTGGTGGGCTCCTTCCCTTATTTCATTGTTGGCTGCATCTAAGGCAGTACACCTTCTATGGGGTTTTCTTCATTCCATCTGCTTTTGATGTCCTGTGGACTGGTGAGCAGGTTGTTGCTGTCATCCTTTATGAAGGGTGTCTGACTAACTTCATTATATTTCTGTCTTTGCCTTGCAACCCATTATAGTTTCTTTGTGCCATCTACTGAGTCACTTTCCAAAAGCTGGTAGAGTACCTCTGATGCCTTGTTCTTTAGTATTGCAACTTCTTTCTTAGCTACTTTGTTAGTCAACCAGTATTCCTTCTTAGCCTGGTCAGTCTTTTCTATCTCCCACTTTTTTCTGCACTTCTTCATGCTTTTATTACTTCCTAGACTTTTGCATTTCACCAACACTTTCTATATGTACCTTATTTTTTCCATACTTAGCTCGGCTGCATATCTGTTCTGTAGTCCTCACACATAGTGTTTTGAAATATTTAAAACAAAATGAAGTGGTTGTAGTGCCCAAATCAAAAACTTGTAAACTGTATAAAGGCACCGGAGACCAGCAGATCCAACATATACAACACACACACACACATATATATATATATATATATATATATATATATATATATATATATATACTACATGTGGCTTGGAATAAACTTTTTCATTGTGTTGGATCTGCTGTTTTGAAACGTTGCCATTCTTCTTCAACTTCACCTATTTCTTCTTCTTCTTGGGGTGCTACAGCCCTTAGTAATTCCTTGAGCTGTTATGCTTTCTCTCCAGTCAACTTTCAGGTCTTCAGCCTGGTCTCTGTTGACCTTAACCCTTTCTCTGACCACTGTTTGCAGCTGATTATGGTAACCAGTGGTTTATGCTGTAGGCTGACTGTTTCATTGGGGATGACTTTGCAATCATTGATTCTACCCCTGTGCCCTTTCCTTACTAGGAGGAAGTTTACTTGAGTTGCATGTTGGCACACGTATGCTGTGATCTTGTGACTGTCTCTCTCTTGTTGAACCATGTGTTGCCCATTTGCCAGACAAAAATCTAGAATAGTCTCTCCCTGTTTATTCCTGTTGTCCCACCCATGTGGACCCAGGCAGTCCTCATATCCTGTTCTGTCTGTCCCAATATGTGCATTTAAGTCACCCATTACCAACATCAATTCATGTTAGCCTGCTTTATCTACTAGGTCCTGCACCTGCTATCTGAATGCACTCTTTTCCCTCACTATCACAAACCTGCTGTGGGGCACAGACTGAGATAACGAATACTGTCCTATCCTTAGTTTGTCAATAATTTGCATGACATCCCTCACTGCCTTGTGAAGCCTATGCCTCACCACAATTCCCACACCATTTTCAGTCTGTCCTACTCCTGAGTAGTAGACGCTGGATCCCAAGTCAAGTGGCTTTGCTGCACTGCCCTTCCATCTTGTCTCCAGAATGCATAGTATGATCAGCTTCTTCCTTACCGTCATGGTATCCACTTCCAAGCTCCATCTTGTCAGTGAACTTACATTGAGTGTAACAATATTTTTCCCTGGACTGACCTTGAAAATGATCCTCTACATCAGTGCTCTAACCAAGTTAACACATGGTAAACTAACGGACAGGCAAACAAATAAATAAACTAATGTGTTTTGCTTCTAAACACAAAATATATTACAGAAAGTGAGACCATAAAAGTGCTGAAGTTGCTGGCAGGACAAAAACAGAAACAACTGTTCAATATTTAACTGCTGTTCCACAGAACTCACCTGTTAACATTTAGGAACAAATGACTGATTGCTCAAAGAGAAAATAAATGCTATTTGAGATATAAAAGATAATGAATGATTTTTAAAAAATACTTCCAGGCAATTAGTTAGCCCCATAATACACTGTCATTAGTTTCTGTCTTTTGTTTTTTTATTCTTGTGTGTTATCACTTTAAATAACAGCAATATGAGTAAGTAAATTATTATCTTCTGATCAGGAATGCTAGTTGGCTTTAGCTACGAAACATAATACTAAGTGGAATTTTTTTCCATTAATTCTGCCTTTCCAGTCAGTTTAGCTACATAGAAAATTATATTAGATATAAATATAGAAGATAGAATGGCTAGAGGTAATTACACTTTGTGTGCTCCTATATTGCCATCTTGTGGCTTTATCTAGTTTATGCAGCACACATCTAGGCCAGAAGTAGGCTGAAGAGGTATTTGTAAAGAAATAGTAATCCTTTACTCTGATTTTTAGTTTCAGGTTTAACACTTAACATAATAGCCCACAATAAATTTTTTATAGCTGATGTTACCAAAAAAAAAAAGCTTGGCTTTTAAAAAGAAAACTTTAAATTGTGCTTTAATGCTTTTGTAAGCAATATGAAAATAATGTAATCAGATTAGCTATTTAGTCAGAGTGCAGAATGGTATTTTGGTAAAATGTTCAGTTACGGATAAGACTACACTTGGTATATCTCATAACATTTTTTTAGCCTTAGCTCTGTGACATTAGTTATTATTCACAGTCATATCTTCTCAGCTGTAACAAGAAGAAGAAAAGGAAAGGTACAATAATGTGCCTTTTGTGGCATTAGGGCCCCTTTTACAGCATATGACTTTGTGTTGGGGTACATTTATTTATAAATGAATTTATATATTTTTTAAACATATACATATACAAACACAAATGCCCATGCATGTGTGTGACTTTGTTTCTCTGTGTCCGTACTAAATCTGCTAAGTGCTCTAAGGTTTGTTTCTCCTGGCACGTAACTGCTGAAATTAAAATTATATCTTGAAAATAGCAACAACATAATCAAAGAGAACAAGTTTTAGTCATTACAGCAATATATCCTCTATATAATCCTTTATTATTACCTTTATTTATACAATGGAATTTTCTAAATTGCATTTTCCTCTGTAACTTAATATTGTAAATCACTTACAGTTGTCACAGACCAAGTAAACCTGCACAGATTATTTTTAAGCACACATTTGCAGTTGGCTGTATTGTATTCTGCCATTGTTGTAGGCAAAATGTCTCATTCATATAAAAGTTCTAATTTGCTATAATTATTTGTGAAAACAATGCTGCAAATTAAATGTCCCATTTCAGGCTTTGAAACCATAGTGTAACTCCCACATACTGACATTTATTCAAAATGTAAATCTTTGACAGGCAGAATGGTAAGTTTAGTGGCTAATACGACTCTGACATTGTCCATGCTGGAGTAAATGACTTGAGACGTACCTCCCTGGACTGTATGAAAAGAGACAAGGAAGAGCTCTTGGATCATGTGACCCAGGCAGGTATGACCCTAGCCCTGAGTAGCATCCTGCCTTCGCCCAGAATGATACCACAGTATAAGGACAAAATGATTGACTTCAACAATTGGCTAAGCTTCTGGTGCCATTCAAAGGGGATCCAGTATTTGTCTGCCTGGGAAGACATGATCGACAAACCACGATGCTTTGCCAGAGATGGTCTGCACCCGTCACCCCTGGGATTCAGGTTACTGGCTAAAGCTCTTGCTACCCCTATAGTGCCTTTTTTAGGCAAGGTTCAAAGGATAAAACCACCACCGTAACAGATACAAGCATGCAAAATCTGAAGGTAATGCTACTCAATGCTAGAAGTCTAAACCTCAAAATGCACTCTCGAGGCACTCCTAAAAATGGAGAACTTTGATATCTGTGCAGTGACTGAGACCTGGTTCAAGGCTCCAGAGAGCACCCCTGCAATACCAGGCTACAATTCTTACCACACTTTTCGGCCACTAAACCAAGACCGAAACACTAAAGGTGGAGGAGTGTCCATATTCACCAAGGATATTCACACCTCCAGGCTAGTTGCCCAACACAATGCATCTGAAATTCTCCAGGTGCAACTAACACTAGGTAAGACTGCAATCCAAATTGTAGCTTGCTACAGATCCCCCACCATACCCCAAGAGTCTCACTACACCTTCCTAAACATACTGGAAAATATTAAGATACAACCAAACACCCTACTACTAGGTGATTTCAACTACCCTGCCATTAATTGGGAAAACTACTCGGGTACCAACTCCTTTTCCCAACGGTTCTTGGAATTCATAAATTCCAATGCCCTAGATCAACTAATCAATTCTCCCACAAGGGGCTCCAATATCCTAGACCTGGTCATTACCAACATGGGAGATAGATGCTCCACACCAGTGGTCACCCCCTCATTGGTCAGGTCTGACCATAAGCAAATCACCCTTGACATCCACATCCCACCCCCACCCCCCAGTAAGGAAACCTCCTTAAAAAAACTTCTCCAAAGCCAACTTCATGCTACTGAAGTCAGAAGTGACAAACTTCACAACACCCATGCAGACGGGATCTGGAATTTCAACTGCAGAATCCTACACTAAGGCACTGTACAAGCACATCCTCTCGTGCATGAATTGTGCCATCCCAAATAGAACCAAGATGCTCTTCTCCAAAAAAAGGAAGCCAATCTGGTGGTCCCCTGCTATAAACAAACTATACAACAGAAGGAAGAAACTGTTGCAGAAAAGAGGAAAATCCCAGGATGCAAAAAACTCCCTCACCAGCCTCAGTAAGAAGCTGAGATCCCTCATAAAATCCTCAAAAGCTAGTTACGAAAATAACATTGCCAAAGATTCCAAAGACAACCACAAGGCATTCTATAGTTATGTCAAGAATCTAAATGGCAATGCTCACATCTGCTCTGAACTACAACTGAATGGCATTAAATATACTGATCCCAAGGATATTGCCAATATCCTGGCAGATCGATTTAGTGCCAGCTTCACTCCCCTCTCACCCCCTAAAGGGCCCATCTCAATACCAAAAGATTGCCAAATTCTGATAATCACAGCCACACAGGTAGAAACAGTACTCTCCAAAGCTAAGAATACAGCATCCATGGGACCAGATGACATCCCAGGCTGTGTACTACATGAACTACAAAATGAACTGGCACCCCACCTAAGTGTCATGTTTAATCATAGCCTCACCTCAGGCTTCGTGCCCACTGAGTGGCGCACAGCTACAGTTATCCCACTCCACAAGGGAGGATCCACCTTGGATCCCGGGAACTACCGTCCCATCAGTCTGACAAGCCTGATCTGCAAGGGCATGGAACGCATTATCATGGAACTTATAAACAAAGACATTGGCAACCTCCAGACACTGGACCCCATCCAGTTTGGGTTTGTGAAGAGCTGATCTTGTCTCCTGAATCTGATTGACTTCTTTGAGTCGGTCTCCAGAGCTGTAGACGAGGGCGAGGGTAAGGAGGTCCACACAGCCTATCTGGACCTCGCCAAGGCCTTCAACACCATCCTCCACTCTGGAATCATAGATAAACTTACTAAGCTGGGCATAAATCCCTATGTCACTCAATGGGTTGCCAACTGGCTTATTGACAGAACCCAGACTGTAAAAGTAGCCAACTCCAAATCCAGCTCCAGACAAGTGACAAGTGGAGTACCTCAGGGTTCAGTCCTGGGACGACTCTTGTTTGGCATCTATTTCTCTGAAGTACAGGCCAGCACTAAGGGACTCTGGCTAACAAAGTTTGCAGATGACTGCAAACTGGGAGCCATTATTGAATCCCCAAATGATGTGGTAATTCTACAAAAGGGCCTTACAGAAACAGATGCCTGGTGCCAGAGCCATGGGCTCAAGCTTAATGCCAAGAAATGTATAGTCATCCCCTTTGGAAAAAAACATGTACCCATGAACTACCACATAAGTGGCAGGACACTAAACATCGAAGGTGTGATGAGAGACTTAGGGACACAAGTGGACAGTGGTCTCACTTTCGATAACCACATCGCCACAACAGTCAGGAAATCCTTCTACGTGGCACACCTCATCACTAAGGGCTTTTCATCCAGAAAAAAGGAGGTCATTGTCCCACTGTACTCATCCCTCATTAGACCCATTATAAAGTATAATGCCCCATTTGGTATGTACCTCACAAGACATCTGCAACAGCTGGAAAGGCCACAGAATTACCTCACTAAAAGAATCACAGGCCTAAAGCAGATGCCATATGCTGACCGTCTAAAAATCCTCCAGCTATACTCTGTGGCACATCGTCTACTCAGAGGCGATCTCTGCTTAACATACAAGGCCATGTCAAACCCTGAGCTGTTGGACATGCTCCACTTAAAGAAATCCCAATCCCTCAGAGCCACACGCTCCAGGGATCTAAACCTTATCATCACAATGAACAAAACATGCTGGAGGGATAGGTTCCTGACCCAGAGACTCCCCATACTCTGGAACAGACTGCCCATACATGTCAAGCAGAGCACCTCATTGGCCCTCTTCAAAAGGAACCTTGATGATTGGATGGGAGATAGGAAATTCACCCCGGGGATCATGTCAGTCGCCCTGCTAGACAGGGGCCCAGAGAAGTAAATATTGTGGGAAAAAATTTCCAGGGAATTCTTATGGCTAGGCTTGCATAGGCCTTAGGGCCGATAGCCTAGTACCAACCTATGAACCTATGAACCTATGAACCTAAGATCTGTACCTCAAAAGTCAAAGGTTCATTCCCGGCAACCTGTCACTTATCTATGTGGACTGGAGACTGCACATTTCCCCCATCACAACTCTCAACTTCCTTGCTCAAAAATCAGGGGCTAAGTTAAATAAGGAGGGGAAAAGTGCTCTCAACCTCTAAAAGCAGGAAATCTGGACAATGCCTAAAATAATGGGAGGGGTGGAGATCCAAAATCAGGCAAAATTTTAAATGCTGCACTTATAAACTTAGAAAGTTGTTGAATAATAGCTTTTGTATTAGTATGCATTTTTGAGGGATGTGAAGTCTGAAACTCAAATGTATGTCATTATTTATTAACTTCAGTCCTCAGTGATTTACCAGAAAACCACAAATTTTATCAGGAACACAACAAAAATAGGGGTCAGCAATTTGGAAATTCTGTAAAATCTGGACAGTTAAGTAATATAACCAGGGACAATTTTTAAATATTACTCTAATTCATGTAGAAAGTTAATAAAAGAACACATTTTGCATCAACATGTATTTACTGAAGAAAAAAGTATGAAGCTCAAATATCTGGCATTATTGAATGGCAGCAATCCTCAGTGATTTACCGGTCAATCATAAGGGACAGTGAAAATGCATGGGACAAAATCAGGAACAGTTGAGAGCTAAGACTGTCATGTCTGCGTCTGTTTTCTCTTGGTATCCTGGCTTCATACCAAAAACAAACCGCTTGATTGCCTGCTTTGGTCTGTTCATATATATTGCTATTACTCTTTGCTTTGTATTCTGAGTGGCTGAAAAGGATCTGAGATGGACATATTCACCTGTCTGGTTAACAAATAAATAATAACAAAAGACAGGATGTATGCTGTATTTTGTACAATGAGAATTTATATTAAAACAAGAACAGCAAGTAAAAGAAAAACACAGTCTGAAATGTGTGTTATAGTTGAGCTTTGCAGCTTGCTAAGCTCTGACTGCTTATATATAAGTGTACAGTTTGATTTGTAATCTTATCAGATGTTAGTGTGCAGACATTGGCTCTAGATTATTGTCACTGTTGAAGTGACACCCCAACCCCATGTATAAAATGGGAAAGAAGAGGTTGTGGATGGATGGTTTATAGACATACATTTATTTCCAGGCCTGTTAAAGAATACCCTGCTCTCAGAGCTGGATCATGGTCAAATGGAGCCCTAGACAGGATAATGGATCAGGCCACCACAGCCGTTCCAGTATCCCATTATCTGGTTATCTCTCCCCACTTACCATAAACACTGTTAGAACCCGTCAGTGATTACAGATATCTGGATTTAATTTAAAACATTTATTATTTTATTAAAACTTTTATTGCAAAATTTATAGCAGACACTGATCGATATTTGCTAAACAAAATAAAGCAGTCTCACACTGAAAACTGCTTCAGCATTAACAATAAACTTCTCTGCCCTTGAAACGGCATTGAAACCCACATTCAAAGAAAATGCATCTGGCCAGTGGCTGATTAAGTTTACCTTTGGACTGTTTTCAAACCATAGGTACCTCTTGCACATTTTTAGGACCATGCAAACATGCATGTGTTCTTTGATTCATCTTAGTGATTGTATTAAATTATATTCCTTCTATAACACAGCGCCATTTGTTAGAGTTTGTTTTAAATTTGTAATTTTGAACATTTTTCCACTAAGCAATGAAATATAACATATGAACCAATAATGACAAAACTGTCCATTTCAGAACATTTCAACTATAAAAGGCCCCTCAAACTTCTATCATTACAATCTGCCAATATCACTCAATATGCACAATCTCTGCAAAAGTAAAAGTCATCCGAGTAATTCCACATTAAAGAAATCTGTAACTAATGAAGTAGTTGTTACTAGCAAACAACTATATATTTCAATATTTCATCATCAACAAATTCAGTGCCTACTAACCTTGAAGAATGAATTGCCTGTTACATTACGAAAAAAAAGAAAAACAAATTGATAAGCTGCTAATATCGCAATTGGGTATAGATGGCAAACTGATAACAGATTCATAGCTACAAGGCATCTCATCCAAAGTAGGACAAACTCAGGACTGCAGCGCACCTCCCCCCTCAAAAAAATACAATACATTATCAGCAATCCACCTACATGGTGTGGGAGTAGAACCCACAGCCTTCTGCAGCAACAGCAAGTATGCTACCTGTCATGTTACTAACAGTGCTTTCAAATTCTCCAGCACAAACAGTAACAACCATTTCTCACAAAAAACAGTTGCACATTGAAAAGTGACTTAGCATGAGCAGCAGTAAACTTCTCTTCCCTTGAATCGCACAATCTATTTATTTATTTTACAGTTTGTTTGCCAGGATAGTCCATTGGGCCAAGAAGAGCCCGTTTTCAATGGAGTCCTGGGTAGAAAAGCTCCGTGAACAACAATATAATATGAGGACAATGCATTCACATTTATGTAATACTGTTGAAGAATGATGGTATTACACAACATGACAAAAAATCCATGATTGCAGTGAAAATACAGTCAAAAAAGCAAAAGGTAAAATTACACACACACACACACACACACACACACACACACACACACACACACACACACACACACAAATAAGTCAATTAAAATAAGAAAAAATCCATTGGTGCATTCTTTGCAAATGTACAGAAGCTCACAATTGTTTACAAATGTACTGAAACTTGTGATTTCTTGCAAATATAGTAGAACTCACAATTCCTTGAATATGCAGTAGAACTCACAATTCCTTGAAAAGGCAAAGAAAATCACAATTCCTTGCAAATGCAATGAAACTCCTACTTGATGTAGAGGATTTGGCTCTTGTCACCTTTAACTGCAGGATTTGAGCCTGGTTAAATTGACTAATATGCCCCCTCTAACTAGGACATTACACACGTTTGTATATACACACACAAATATATGTATATATATATATATATATATATATATATATATATATATATATATATATGCGTTCATGTTTTTGACTGGATTCCAATAAATTCCTCATATTTTATGACTGGGTCGACTCATTCATGTTGTACTCAAGACTGTTTCTCTTTTTTTAATTCAGGCAAACTGCAAAGGTAGCTCAACAGGCAAAGCATGTAAACTATAAGGCCAAAAGTTTTGTGCCATTGGATTGATTACCTGTATCTGCTTTTTTCACAGTACAGTTGCAGTCATTTCAGCTGTTTTCTAAATGATGTCTAATGTGTGTGAGCAAGTATGCATTTGTAATTATTATTGTAAATCACCACCTAGTAGCAAACTATTGTAAAGTGTGTGTGTGTGTGTGTGTGTGTGTGTGTGTGTGTGTGTGTGTGTGTGTGTGTGTGTGTATAAATATATATATATATATATATATATATATATATATATATATATATATATATATATATTGTGGCTATACATAAAAATAGCTAAACAGCTAAATATCATAATGTAGATGCCACAAATGCCAACACCAAAAATATTTAAATTCAAAAATATCTAAACATAATTCACACATATTGCTTTTGCTTTATGTTTAGTTATTTTACATCAAACAGAAATGAATTGAGGTAACAGCTGCGGGATCCTAAGATACTGGAATCAAATTAGATTATATTGAAAAAGAACTGTGCAAACTGGATCCAAACAAAGCATAGGGAGGAGACAGAATTAGTAATAATGACCTGAGAACACTTCAGCAAGAACTTACAGTACCATTATATTTATTATTTACTAGGTCATATAAATATGGAGAGATTCCTTAAGATTGGAAACATGCACTTATTAAACCTGTCTTTAAGGGAAAGGGGAATAGGACAAACCCAGATTCATATATATCCTACTTTCATGTTGTGGAAAAATAATGAAGAAGGTAATATTGGATAAGTTAGTGTCAGAATTGAATAGGTTGGGACTTGAAACTATATATTAGCATCTATATGATGAAAATATTTGATGTTCTATAACAATATAATAACAGCTATAAATGAAAAATTGTGCTGTGATACAATTTCTATAGATTTAACTTCAACATTTGACAGGGTCATACACAAAACATTGATCAATAAATTGGAACAACTATGTATTGATGCACTCTTGATAAGATGGATGGCTGTATGGCTTGCAAATAGGACATGGCAAGTATCATACAGCAATTAGACAGGTGGAATTCTTAGTTACAGTCAGGGTGTCCCACAGGGGTCTGTCCTAGGCCCACACCTGTTTAAATTGTATCTTTTAGACCTAACTTTTTCATCTGAGGTGTTCTACAGTCTATATGCAGATAACCTGAAATTGGGTAAACTGATTACATATGTTACAGATAAGATAAGGCATGTCTGCAAAAGATTTTGACTAAATTGACCATTTGGGCACAATATAATAATATGCTGATAAATACATCAAAATTAGGCATATGAGATTTGGGAGACATAACTTCAAAGGTGATTGAAACTATAGATTCATTTAAGGACCTGGGCATATGGGTAGATCTAATTTTGAGTTTTTATAATCATATCAACCAATTGGTTAATGATAGTTATAGAACTATAGGTTGTATAAAAAGATTTATAAAATCTAGGAAATCAGAAATGATGAAGTCATTGTTTGTTAGTTACATTAGACCCAAACTCTAGTATGGAATAACAATATGAAACCTTATATGAAAACAAGCATGAGTAAACTGGAAAGAGTACAGAGGAAATATACCAAGGGCATCCATGGATATGAAAATTTAAGTTATTAAGAAAGACTAAAATATTGGAACTTATGCAGTGCCTCTTACAGATATCTAAGAGGAGATCTTATTCAGGTATATAGGGTATTTAGAGACAACTACCTCTGGGAATGTCCGGGGTTATCAAAGTACTAGAGAATCATCAGACAACCTGTGTAGGAGATTCTATAGGAATGAGAAGTGTACTAACTGGTTCTCTGACAGAGCAGCTGATGCATGGAACAAACTACCAAATTACATTAAAGCAACTACTAGTTTACATATTTTTAACAACAGCCTGGACATGTTATGAGAACAAGTGTTTTGGTATCGTGGCAAGCTATAAGGGCATTAATGGCCATGCTTGAAATATTTTTATGTATGTATCCTGCCCAGACCAAAAAGCTTTGAGGAATTTCTCATATTAAATGAGAAAAAACAAGCTTCTAAATGTCTTTAAAATGAAGGATTTTATTGAAGATGATTCATCTAGGAACAGACTTTATCAGACAACCAGGTCTTTTGGTGGAGATAGATCCATACACTCTAATCTCTTGGGTTTTGTTTGTGAATTAGTTTACTATCCAGCAAGGTATATAGGAATTTACATTTAGCTGGATGAGTTTACCAACTATGTCTGAATGAGGGGTAGTGTTGAATGCCTATGTGAGGTCCGGATATGCAGCATGAACAGTTTTTTTCCTTTTCCATTGCTTTGGTGACCTTTTCGAAAAAGTCACCCAGTTTGAGCATGCAAAACTTATCTGGCTTAAGTCGATAGTTTGTAGAATGCATATATCTTTGTTTACTAATTCCATAATGATCCTTTCCATAGCATTACAGATGAGGTTGGCCAGGCTTATAGGTCTATAATTAACTGGATCAGTTTATGCTCCCCCCTCCCTTTGTGAAGGGGAATGACTATTTTCAGTCCTCCTTTCATTCAGTACAAACCCTGTTTGGAGGCTAATATTGAAAAGCCTCTGTAGAGAGGTTGACAGATTGAGTTTCAGGCTGAAAAATAGACATTGTGTTATCCAGCCCCATAGAAGCAGTATTCTTGGCCTTGGATAGTGCCTTCAGTACTTATTCCTAGGAGATATAAGGGGGTGGTACAGATGCTGATAAGAGGTCTGGGAAAGGTGGGTGAAGTTTGAGCTAAATGTAACTACTACTAGATTGGCTAGGTCTTCAGGTTTATACTATGTGATATCATTTGCTATCAGCTCAGTGCAATTTCGAACATTATTTCTGAGGTTTCTGACATAGTTAAAAATGCTTTGTGATTGTCTTTTGTCTGAGTGGCTATTTCTACTTTGTATCTAGCTTTGCTTAATTTAATCAGGATCACAATTCTCTGTGAGTCTTAGCAAGAGAGTTTTTGGCATTTGCAAAATTAGATTTGTTTTTCCATGCAATAAACATTTTCCTTTTGTTGTAGAGCATGTTTATATTAGGGTTCCACCATAAGGGTTATTCTTAAACTTGGCGTCATATTTATTTTGGAGGACAGATGCTTCTGTACCTTTTCTACATGTTCATAGAAATTGGAGGTGAAGAATTTCACATTTGTGGCAGTGTCCTCAGGGTGGAAGGGAAAGTTGAATGTTTCCAGGTCATCGCTCAGCTTTAATAGATTTGCCTTGGCATAATCTCTGAAAAACGAGATATTGGTTGATGCTTCTAACTTCAGTCTTATGGTGAATATGACTGATTTTATTTTCTGGTTTGACTAAGGATGGTGTTATAACTGGTAAAGAACAAAGCTGTCTCTTATTGGTAAAAAACAAGTCCAAGATTTTGTCGCCTCTTGTTGGGGTACAGACTAGACGAACCAGTGAATTTGTGTTTAAAAAGCCCCTACATCTGTGAACATAAATGTTTGGGGATGTACGTTTCCAAGTTAATGGAGTAGTAGTTGATATCCCCTAAGAGAATGATGTTTGGCTGAATGCTTAGGGCTTCCATATTAGATAGGCAGATGTCATGGATCAAAGGGGTCACAGATGAGGTCCTACAGTTGGTTAAAATGTGATATAGGGTTCTGTGCATGGTAAGGTGGGCACCTGCCTAATGAGTCTGGAGGTGTAATTCTGTTTTGCAAATACAGGGATACTCTTGTCTTTGTAGCCTTCAGCTAATGCACTGGGCAGCAGGCATTGAAACCTTGCGCTGGTGGTGTGCTGTCAGTATTCTTGACCAGGTCTCCATAACGATGCATATATCGATGCATTCTATGGTAAGGACTGCCAGTAGGGAGTTTTTTCTGTTTAGGATCCTAGTATTGAGCAGTAATACCCTCATATTTTCTGAATTTAGTCTTGCTATGTTGGAAGCTTTTGTATTCTGACTGACTGAAAAAGGCACTATGAGAGTAAATAAGGTTGTTGCCAATATACAAAAGCCTTGGAGGAATAGGTACAGGAAAGGTATGAATGTGAATGTTTTATCCAGCAGTGTTCAGAGTGTGTTTCCCTAGTGGATGTAAGGCATTCACAGATTTATAGGGAGCATTCATGAGTGTAACCCTAAGGGAATAGAGGAGGTCAGGAGAGACTGTACGGACCACAGATTAAGAGGGAGACATACTGGTAAATGTATCAGCTCTGTACAAACTGAAAACGTTTAGGAGATCAGTACAAAATGAAGATTTGGTACATTTTAAAGTATGTATGGTGCAAAGACAGAAAGCCAAGAGGACTGAAACAAAACAATCTGGGTAAGGTGGAATTGGATATTATGTATCTTCAAATACTATATTATTGATATAGAAATGCAAAAAACTAAAAGACTATTAAATCATGAGCAGTTAGGTGTGTAGTGGGTATTGGCCTTCTTCCATCTTCCATTAACAATACAGGCATGATTGTCTCTTAAGCTTGGGGGATATGTTGTTACTATTAACTAAGGACGTCTGAAATTATGAAAAGTTATGACTGTTATTCAACTTTTTTCCTAAACAGTCCTATAGCTTGTTACAGTGTTTGAATTTGTTTGGGATTAAATATTATACTTCTGAATATTAGAGTCAATTTAGGAAACAAAAAGTGTTTTCTACCTCTGAAAGAGCTTTTAAGACTTGTTTAGAGGACACCTCTGGGGTGGTGCCAAGCAGTGTAACATGAGAGGAAAGGCTGGCTGAGGAAAAAAGGGAGAAACTTTAATTACATTCACTAGCTACTATGTTAGTTATATATTCATGGCTTGAGTGGGGTATTGTTATGAATCAATGCAGTACAATGCTGGGCACTGTTTCTAAGCTTTCTAGTGCAACTGGAAACAAGGATGCATGGTTGTCCTTGCTAGTAGTGACTATTTTTATTTATACTTAGTTTTGGTGGGTTTAATTTTATTTCTAAGTTATTTGCTTATGTAAGTACAGTGTTAGAATAAGAGGTTTTCAGTTTGTTGATAAAGCTTAGGATTTTTTTTTTTTTTTTTTTTTTGCTGTATAGCCTGTTTATCCCAGGGGTCCACCAACAGGGTTTGCTACTAAATTTAACATTATACATGCATTGTAGCAGGGACAAATTCATAATGCAGGTGTTGAAATGAACATGGAAGTTGTCTTCAAGTACAGCAACATTTGCCACAGGGTCTTCAAGAGAAGGAGGCTTTTGAATCACAAATGGTCCTCCACTAGTTTCAGGAAATTACCCTTAGAGAAATCTCTAAAGATGGTGGTGTTTGTGAGAAAGTTGAGTTGGGTTCTGATGGTGAAGATGGTGATGATGAAGGGCAGGAGCACAAAAGCGCTTATCTCTGTGTGGATTTTTCATCTGTACTTTTATTGTTTTATATTGAGTAATTAAACAGTTCATTTTAGTGGTGGTCTGCTGCAGTTTTCTTTTCATTTTCATTGCAGATTATTGGTGCTGAGCAATTAGACCTTGAGTGAGATCTTCATACTATTGTATTATGTCTTTGTAATATGGGAGGAAACCAGAGCACCCAGAGGAAACCCACACAAATGCAGGGAGGACATGAAGACTCCGCACAGAAAGCACTCCAGCCAAGAATCAAAATGGGGAACCTCTTGCTGTGAGGCAACAATGCAACCACTGCACTACTGCACCATTCTGACCTGAAACTAGTGTCCAAGAGCAGGTATGAATGGTTGACAGGCTCGTTCATCCAATGAAAGGGAAGTAACGCAAGCTGTTGCATTACTGCCAGCTGATAAGGACCAGGTGTAAAAAAAAAAGAAAAACAGTGACAGAGTGAGACATGCTCTTCAGTCTGCCAAGCAGTGCTTAGTTCTGTACCCTGCTTCTGCATAACTGTAGAACTGTTCATGCGTCACTGGCTATATGTCATAAGCCCTGCCTCTGAGCTATGAATATCAACTCAGCAACAGGAGGGGCATACAGATCAAGAACAAAATCTCTTATAATTTATCTAGATGATGGCCTCTCCCAAAGTGAGTATGTGAGTTACACCTCCACGTCCACAAAATTGAAATGAATGAGCCGTTTGGCTGGCGGGGGCCTGATGGCCTGCAGGATCAGAGAAAATGGAAAAAAATTATAATTAAGTTAAAAATAGCCATTTGGAGGGTGCCAACTGGTATGGAGCAAGTAGGCAAGATAGAAGTTGATGAGAATGCATGTATAAAAGCATACTGAACAGTATATTAAGTATTATAATTATAGACAACAAAAATGCAGTAATAACAAGCAAAAATCAATGTAAATACATGGCATAGTAAACAGCAAATGAAGGCATATGTTACCATGCATCTGCAAATCAGCTGCAGTTTCTGCCCCACAGGAGGTCTCATACTACTGGGAATGCAGTACAATACAGCTTCATGTTCATCTTGTCAATATGGGCACTGAGAGAGTCTAGGATGAAGAGGGGCACAGTGTGCAAGTGCATAAGACAGCTAGTGACATAATGCACAACAATACAAGACAAGACATGAGGCATCCCAAGAAATTCTGTAGAGCTCTGGAGGAATATGCTATGTAGATATGAATTTTTTCAAACCATGCAATAACAAGAGATACAAGTTCAGACAGGATTATATAGAGGAATGGCCACATACAGGAAACAGAGGAGGTATTATGATGCTGCAGGGATGACAGACATTCAGGACATAGGGCATACACAAAGGCAGTACAGAAAAGCTATCAAAAAGGAGAAAGTGGCAGTAGGCAGCAAGCAGATTTTAAAACAAGGTAACAGATGAGCTAAATATGCCTGATGAAATAATATCTTTTAAAGTGGCTATAAACAGTTAAATGGAGCAATGGCTAAGGATAAAAGGTGGAACGAATGATAGAGAACATACAAAAAAGATGCATGTAAAAACACTAAGACTTTTCAAATGAAATAAGCACGCAGGACAGGAGCATCCTGCAGATGCGCAACATGATATCAAGTACTCATGCATCTTTTGAGGGAAGCAACAAACGTAATCGGTAGAAGTAGTTTCCTAATGCTTTTGAGCATCACCTTCCTGGATGGTGCAGGCTCTGTTGCTGTCCTACCTCCCACATGCCACTATCACTAGATGTCCTTCAGCAGCTCCTGACTATACTGTGTCATCTAAAGCAGTTGTGTCAGACCTTCTCACTGTCTGCATGTGTGTGCTGTTGCTATGCATTTCAAAAATGTTTTTTTATTATCATTTCTGGGTGCTTGTAACCATACAAAGGATACTGTAAAGTTAAAATTCTCTTAGCAAAGCATATGTTGCATATGCATGTGTTATACAATAGTTTATACAGGTATAAAATATACTACATTTTCTACTATATGTTTCTCAACACATGCTCAGAAAAATATAGTACTCACATAAGTATATTGAGAATGCCTAGTTACAGCTGCATTGTAGATGTATAGCCCAACTCTGCCATTGTGATATATGCTGTACAAGTAATTAGAGAATAATTTCCATCCACATGATTGATGTTAGAACATAATACAGGTTAAAGAACTGCAAGCCGTTCATTGCTCTATGTGTATAAAGGAAATACTGAAGCCTTAATAGCACTCTACACACCTGTAACAACAGGTAAATACTGAGAAGAGTTACACACACACACACACACACACACACACACTCACACACACACACACACACACACACACACACACATGCTGATCAGTCACTATGAAGCAAGGAAGTTTGTGTGCAGCATACTTCATAAAAGTAGGGACAATTGAAACACCTGTGAAATAATTCCAATAATGGTATTAAGTCAAGAAAAAAGCATCTCTGGCAGCAAATGTTGTGAATGATATAAAGCATAACTGTTAATACAAGCTGTGTATGTAGGTAGTGAAATCCAGAAGTACAAGATACAAACCCAAAACTGTCACTTTGAGCAGCATATAAACAGAATAATGATCTGCTACACATATTTAAGTTGTCTAAGTAAAGTAGATG